>NW_026892262.1:7500-8828 GCF_015708825.2 Lethenteron reissneri | reverse complement strand
CTAGTTCTGCCGTAGCGTGGTGGGTAGTACGTGTTGTTTATGCCATTTATTGTGAAAATTCCGTCACAGTTCCTATGATTGCTTTTTCATTGCTTTCATGGCTTTATTTTGGTGATTTCGAAAAGTGTATTTGGTTTGGCCATGTTTGTTTGTTGTAGTACAGAGTTAGACTGATGGCCTTAATCTAAGTTGTCCTGTGGTTGTTGTTGTTGTTTGACTTGCATCCCACTGGGATTTGTGCACACAGCGTTGGTGTGTACGGTGCTTTTTCTGCAATATATTGCTGTCTTTTCTTGGATTTTCTGTTTGCACTCAGTCAAATATTCACTTTAAGATGTTTTTTGTTCATGTTTTGTGTTTGTTGCGGTTGCACTCGATTCAAGAGCCGAATGGCTCACAGGGCTACACCTAATCAATGAACTTGAACTTGAACTGTAGTGGGCCGACGTTGAGCCAACGTTGGCGGGACATCGTGCCGACGTTTGCCGGTGAACGCTTGGTTTGAAGCTTTCGTGACTGCAAGGATTCATACTCTTAAGTTTTTTCGGTAAAGTCACGTAGAAGGGAAGTAATAAAATGATAAAAATAAAACACTGAAAGAACCAAGAAGATGAATCCCTGCAGTCACGAAAGCTTTAAATCGAAATTTTTTCGGTAAAGTCACGTAGGTAAAACATTTAAAGTTAATAAAAGTAATTCTAGATTTGAAGCTTTGGTGACTGCAAGGATTCATATTCTTAAGTTTTTTCGGTAAAGTCACGTAGGTAAAACATTTAAAGTTAATAAAAGTAATTCTAGATTTGAAGCTTTGGTGACTGCAATGATTCATATTCTTAGGTTTTTTCGGTAAAGTCACGTAGGTAAAACATTTAAAGTTAATAAAAGTAATTCTAGATTTGAAGCTTTGGTGACTGCAAGGATTCATATTCTTAGGTTTTTTCGGTAAAGTCACGTAGGTAAATTTTTTTTAAAAATTGTTAATTAATAAAAGTAAAATAAAACTAAATAAAAATTCACGACGTTTCAGAAGCAACACAAGCTTCCGTCTTCAGGTGGAACCGTCACAGCCACGACAGCTGTATCAAGTAAATGAGTGATCACAAGAAATACTACTCATTTATTCTAGATTTGAAGCTTTCGTGACTGCAATGATTCATATTCTTACCAATCTTATTTGACAGACAACCATCACAGTTTTACCATGTCTAGTGGTGGTCTCCCTGTTACAGGTTGAGTCACAAACCGCACCTCTCCATAACAAAGGCTCAGCCTTTGTTATGCAGTCTATTCTTAGTCTTAAGCCTCACTTTACCATATTAATAAAAGTA
>NW_026892261.1:0-8659 GCF_015708825.2 Lethenteron reissneri | reverse complement strand
AGGGTCACACACAACAACAGGGTCTCACAAACAGGGCCTCACACGCAAACAGGACCTCACACACAAACAGGGCCTCACACGCAAAACAGGGTCTAACACACAAACGGGCCTCACACGCAAACAGGGCTCAACAAACAGGGCCTCACACGCAAACAGGGTCTCACACACAACAGGGTCTCACACAAACAGGGCCTCACACACAAACAGGGCCCCACACGCAAACAGGGTCGCACGCAACAGGCCTCAGCAAACAGGGCCTCACGCACAACAGGGCCTCACACGCAAACAGGGTCTCACACGCAAACAGGCCTCACGCAAACAGGGCCTCACGCACAACAGGCCTCACACGCAAACGGCCTCACGCAAACAGGGCCTCACGCAAACAGGGCCTCACGCAAACAGGGCCTCACACGCAAACAGGGTCTCACACGCAAACAGGCCTCACGCACAACAGGGCCTCACACGCAAACAGGGCCTCACGCAAACAGGGCCTCACGCAAACAGGGCCTTATGCAAACAGGGCCTCACACGCAAACAGGGCCTCACACGCAAACAGGGCCTCACACGCAAACAGGGCCTCACACAAACAGGGCCTCACACACAACAGGGCCTCACACACAAACAGGGCCTCACACAAACAGGGCCTCACGCAAACAGGCCTCACACAAACAGGGCCTCACACGCAAACAGGGCCCCACACGCAAACAGGGCCTCAGCACAAAAGGGCCCACGCAAACAGGGCCTCACACACAACAGGGCCTCACGCAAACGGCTCACGCAAACAGGGCTCACGCAAACAGGGCTACACGCAAACAGGGCCTCACGCAAACAGGGCCTTACGCAAACAGGGCCTCACACGCAAACGGGCCTCACACCGCAAACAGGGCCTCACACGCAAAACAGGGCCTCACACAAACAGGGTCTCACGCAAACAGGGCCTCACCGCAAACAGGGCCTCACACAAACAGCGGCTCACACGCAAAAGGGCCTCACACGCAAACAGGGCCTCACACGCAAACAGGGCCTCACACACAAACAGGGCCCCACGCAAACAGGGCCTCACACGCAAACAGGGCCTCACACGCAAACAGGGCCTCACACACAAACAGGGCCCCACGCAAACAGGGCCTCACGCAAACAGGGCCTCACACAAACAGGCCTCACGCAAACAGGGCCTCACGCAAACAGGGCATCACACGCAAACAGAGCCTCACGCAAACAGGGCCTCACACAAACAGGGCCTCACACGCAAACAGGGTCTCACACGCAAACAGACCTCACACACAAACAGGGCCTCACACACAAACAGAGCCTCACACGCAAACAGACCCACACACAAAACAGGGCTCACACACAAAACAGAGCCTCACACGGCAAACAGACCTCACACACAAACAGGGCCTTCACACAAACAGGGCCTCACACACAAACAGGGCCTCACACGCAAAACAGGGCCTCACACACAAACAGGGCCTCACACACAAACAGGGCCTCACACACAAACAGGGCCTCACACACAAAACAGGGCCTCACACACAAACAGGGCCTCACACGCAAAAGGGCCTCACACACAACAGGGCCTCACACACAAACAGGGCCTCACAACCAAAACAGGGCCTCACACACAAACAGGGCCTCCACACAAACAGGGCCTCACACACAAACAGGGCCTCACACACAAACAGGGCCTCACACACAAAACAGGGCCTCACCAAAACAGGACATCACACACAAACAGGAATCACACACAAACAGGGCTCACGCAAACAGGGCCTCACACACAAACAGGCCTCACACACAAACGGGCCTCACACACAAACAGGGCCTCACACACAAACAGGGCCTCACACGCAAACAGGGCCTCACACGCAAACAGGGCCTCACACGCAAACAGGGCCTCACACGCAAACAGGGCCTCACACACAAAACAGGGCCTCACACACAAACAGGGCCTCACACACAAACAGGGCCTCACACACAAACGGCCTCACACAAAACAGGGCCTACACACACAAACAGGGCCTCACACACAAACAGGGCCTCACACACAAACAGGGCCTCACCACACAAACAGGGCCCCACGCAAACAGGGCCTCACGCAAACAGGGCCTCACACAAAACAGGGCCTCACACGCAAACAGGCTCACACACAAACAGGGCCTCACACACAAACAGAGCCTCACACGCAAACAGACCTCACACACAAACAGGGCTTCACACCAAACAGCCGCCTCACACGCAAACAGACCTCACACACAAACAGGGCCTTACACACAAACAGGGCCTCACACACAACAGGCCTCACGCAAACAAGGCCTCACACACAAACAGGTCCTCACGCAAACAGGTCTCACACACAAACACGGCCTCACTCACAAACAGGACCTCACACACACAGGGCCTCACACACAAACAGGGTCTCACACACAAACAGGCCTCACACACAAACAGGACCTCACACAAACAGGTCCTCACACACAAACAGGTCCTCACACCAAACAGGGCCTCACACACCAACAGGGCTCACACGCAAACAGGGTCTCACACACAAACAGGGCCTCACACACAAACAGGGTCTCACACAAACAGGGCCTCACACGCAAACAGGACCTCACACACAAACAGGGCCTCACACGCAAACAGGGTCTCACACACAAACAGGCCTCACACGCAAACAGGGCCTCAACAAACAGGGCCTCACACGCAAACAGGGTCTCACACACCAAACAGGGTCTCACACACAAAACAGGGCCTCACCACAAACAGGGCCTCACACGCAAACAGGGTCTCGCACGCAAAAGGCCTCACGCAAACAGGGCCTCACGCACAACAGGGCCTCACACGCAAACAGGGTCTCACACGCAAACAGGCCTCACGCAAACAGGGCCTCACGCACAACAGGGCCTCATACGCAAACGGCCTCACGCAAACAGGGCCTCACGCAAACAGGGCCTCACGCAAACAGGGCCTCACACGCAAACAGGGTCTCACACGCAAACAGGCCTCACGCACAACAGGGCCTCACACGCAAACAGGGCCTCACGCAAACGGGCCTCACGCAAACAGGGCCTTATGCAAACAGGGCCTCACACGCAAACAGGGCCTCACACGCAAACAGGGCCTCACACGCAAACAGGGCCTCACACAAACAGGGCCTCACACACAAACAGGGCCTCACACACAAACAGGGCCTCACACAAAACAGGGCCTCACGCAAACAGGCCTCACACAAACAGGGCCTCACACGCACCAACAGGGCCCAACGCAAACAGGGCTCAGACACAAACAGGGCCCACACGCAAACAGGGCCTCACACAAACAGGGCCTCACACGCAAACGGCCTCACGCAAACAGGGCCTCACGCAAACAGGGCCTCACACGCAAACAGGGCCTCACGCAAACAGGGCCTCACGCAAACAGGGCCTCACACGCAAACAGGGCCTCACACGCAAACAGGGCCTCACACGCAAACAGGGCCTCACACAAACAGGGCCTCACGCAAACAGGGCCTCACGCAAACAGGGCCTCACACAAACAGGGCCTCACACGCAAACAGGGCCTCACACGCAAACAGGGCCTCACACAAACAGGGCCCCACGCAAACAGGGCCTCACGCAAACAGGGCCTCACACAAACAGGCCTCACGCAAACAGGGCCTCACGCAAACAGGCATCACACGCAAAAGAGCCTCACGCAAAACAGGGCCTCACACAAACAGGGCCTCACACGCAACAGGGTCTCACACGCAAACAGACCTCACACACAAACGGGCCTCACACCAAAAAGCCTCACCGCAAACAGACCTCACACACAAACAGGGCTTCACACACAAACAGAGCCTCAAACGCAAACAGACCTCACACACAAACAGGGCCTTACCACCAAACAGGGCCTCACACAACAAACAGGGCCTCACATGCAAAACAGGGCCTCACACACAAAACAGGGCCTCACACACAAACAGGGCCTCACACACAAAACAGGGCCTCACACACAAACAGGGCCTCACACGCAAACAGGGCCTCACACACAAACAGGGCCTCACACACAAACAGGGCCTCACACACAAACAGGGCCTCACACACAAACAGGGCCTCACACACAAACAGGCCTCACACACAAACAGGGCCTCACACAAACAGGGCCCCACGCACAAAACAGGGCCTCACACCAAAAAGGACCTCACACACAAACAGGGCCTCACGCAAACAGGGCCCCACACACAAACAGGGCCTCACGCAAACAGGGCCTCACACACAAACAGGGCCTCACACAAACAGGGCCTCACACAAACAGGGCCTCACACACAAACAGGGCCTCACACGCAAACAGGGCCTCACACGAAACAGGGCCTCACACGCAAACAGGACCTCACACAAACAGGGCCTCACACACAAACAGGGCCTCACACGCAAACAGGGCCTCACACGCAAACAGGACCTCACACACAAACAGGCATCACACACAAACAGGTCTCACCACACAAACAGACCTCACACACAAAAGGCCTCACACACAAACAGGGCCTCACACACAAACAGGGCCTCACACGCAAAACAGGGCCTCACACACAAACAGGGCCTCACACACAAACAGGGCCTCACACACAAAAAAGGGCCTCACACACAAACAGGGCCTCACACAACAAAACAGGGCCTCACACACAAACAGGGCCTCACACGCAAACAGGCCTCACACACAACAGGGCCTCACACAACAAACAGGGCCTCACACAAAACAGGGCCTCACACAAAACAGGGCCTCACACACAAACAGGGCCTCACACACACAACAGGGCCTCACACACAAACAGGGCCTCACACACAAACAGGCCTCACACACAAAACAGGGCCTCACACACAAACATGGCCCCACGCAAACAGGGCCTCACGCAAACAGGGCCTTACACAAACAGGGCCTCACACGCAAACAGACTCAACACAAACAGGGCCTTACACACAAACAGGGCCTCACACACAAACAGGGCCTCACACGCAAAACAGGGCCTCACACACAAACAGGGCCTCACACACAAACAGGGCCTCACACACAAAACAGGCCTCACACACAAAAGGGCCTCACAACGCAAACAGGGCCTCACACACAAACAGGGCCTCACACACAAACAGGGCCTCACACAAAACAGGCCTCACACACAAACAGGGCCTCACACACAAACAGGGCCTCACACACAAACAGGGCCTCACAACAAACAGGGCCTCACACACAAAACAGGGCCTCACACACAAACAGGACCTCACACAAAACGGACCCACCACAACAAACAGGACCTCACACAAACAGGGCCTCACGCAAACAGGGCCTCACACACAAACAGGCCTCACACAAACAGGGCTCACACACAAACAGGGCCTCACACACAAACAGGGCCTCACACACAAACAGGCCTCACACACAAACAGACCTCACGCAAACAGGGCCTCACACACAAACAGGGCCTCACACACAAAACAGGGCCTCACACACAAACATGGCCCCACGCAAACAGGGCCTCACGAAAAAAGGGCCTCACACAAACAGGGCCTCACACGCAAACAGACTCACACACAAACAGGGCCTCACACACAAACAGAGCCTCACACGCAAACAGACCTCACCACAAACAGGGCTTCACACACAAACAGAGCTCCACACGCAAACAGACCTCAACACAAACAGGGCCTTACACACAAACAGGGCTCTCACACACAAACAGGCCTCACGCAAACAAGGCCTCACACACAAACAGGTCCTCACGCAAAGGTCTCACACACAAACAGGCCTCACTCACAAAACAGGACTCACACACAAACAGGGCCTCACACACAAACAGGGTCTCACACAAACAGGCCTCACACCAAACAGGACCTCACACACAAACAGGTCCTCACACACAAACAGGTCCTCACACACAACAGGGCCTCACACACAAACAGGGCCTCACACGCAAACAGGGTCTCACACACAAACAGGGCCTCACACACAACAGGGTCTACACAAACAGGGCCTCACACGCAAACAGGACCTCACACACAAACAGGGCCTCACACGAAACAGGGTCTCACACACAAACAGGGCCTCACACGCAAACAGGGCCTCAACAAACAGGGCCTCACACGCAAACAGGGTCTCACACACAAACAGGGTCTCACACACAAACAGGGCCTCACACACAAACAGGGCCTCACACGCAACAGGGCCTCACACAAACAGGGCCTCACACGCAAACAGGGTCTCACACACACAAACAGGGTCTCACACACAAACAGGGCACCACAAACAGGGCCTCACACACAAACAGAGCCTCACACGCAAACAGGCCCTCACACACAAACAGGCCTCACGCGCAAACAGGGCCTCACACACAAACAGGGCCTCACACAAAACAGGCCTCACACACAAACAGGCTCACACACAAACAGGGCCTCAACACAAACAGGGCCTCACACACAAACAGGGCCTCACGCAAACAGAGCCTCACACAAACAGGGCCTCACACACAAACAGAGCCTCACACACAAACAGGACCTCACACACAAACAGGACCTCACACACAAACAGGGCCTCACACACAAACAGGGCCTCACGCAAACAGGGCCTCACACAAACAGGGCCTCACACGCAAACAGGGTCTCACACGCAAACAGACCTCACACACAAACAGGGCCTCACACACAAACAGAGCCTCACACACAAACAGACCTCACACACAAACAGGCCTCACACACAAACAGGGCCTCACACACAAACAGGGCCTCACACGCAAAACAGGGCCTCACACACAAACAGGCCTCACACACAAACAGGGCCTCACACACAAAACAGGGCCTCACACACAAACAGGGCCTCACACACAAAACAGGGCCTCACACGCAACAGGGCCTCACACGCAAACAGGGCCTCACACACAAACAGGGCCTCACACACAAAACAGGCCTCACACCAAACAGGCCTCAACACAAACAGGGCCTCACACAAAACAGGGCCTCACACACAAACAGGGCCTCACACACAAACAGGGCCTCACACAAACAGGGCCTCACACACAAAACAGGCCTCACACACAAACAGGGCCCCACGCAAACAGGCCTCACGCAAACAGGGCCTCACACAAACAGGGCCTCACACGCAAACAGACTCCACACACAACACAGGGCCTCACACACAAACAGAGCCTCACACGCAAACAGACCTCACACAAACAGGGCTTCACACACAAACAGAGCCTCACACGCAAACAGACCTCACCACAAACAGGGCCTTACACACAAACAGGGCCTCACACACAAACAGGCCTCACGCAAACAAGGCTTCACACACAAACAGGTCCTCACGCAAACAGGTCTCACACACAAACAGGCCTCACTCACAAACAGGACCTCACACACAAACAGGGCCTCACACACAAACAGGGTCTCACACACAAACAGGCCTCACACACAAACAGGACCTCACACACAAACAGGTCCTCACACACAAACAGGTCCTCACACAAACAGGGCCTCACACACAAACAGGGCCTCACACGCAAACAGGGCCTCACAACAAACAGGGCCCACACGCAAACAGGGCCTCACACAAACAGGGCCTCACACGCAAACAGGACCTCACGCAAACAGGGCCTCACACGCAAACAGGGTCTCACACGCAAACAGGGCCTCCACGCAAACAGGGCCTCAACAAACAGGGCCTCACACGCAAACAGGGTCTCACACACAAACAGGGTCTCACACACAAACAGGGCCTCACACACAAACAGGGCCTCACACGCAAACAGGGTCTCGCACGCAAACAGGCCTCACGCAAACAGGGCCTCACGCACAACAGGGCCTCACACGCAAACAGGGTCTCACACGCAAACAGGTCTCACGCAAACAGGGCCTCACGCAAACAGGGCCTCACACGCAAACGGCCTCACACGCAAACAGGCCTCACGCAAACAGGGCCTCACGCAAACAGGGCCTCACACGCAAACAGGGCCTACACGCAAACAGGGCCTCACGCAAACAGGGCCTCACACGCAAACAGGGCCTCACGCAAACAGGGCCTCACGCAAACAGGGCTTATGCAAACAGGGCCTCACACGCAAACAGGGCCTCACACGCAAACAGGGCCTCACACGCAAACAGGGCCTCACACAAACAGGGCCTCACACACAAACGGGCCTCACACAAAACAGGGCCTCACGCAAACAGGCCTCACACAAACAGGGCCTCACACGCAAACAGGGCCCCACACGCAAACAGGGCCTCAGACACAAACAGGGCCCACGCAAACAGGGCCTCACACAACAGGGCCTCACACGCAAACGGCCTCACGCAAACAGGGCCTCACGCAAACAGGGCTCACACGCAAACAGGGCCTCACGCAAACAGGGCCTCACGCAAACAGGGCCTCACACGCAAACAGGGCCTCACACGCAAACAGGGCCTCACACGCAAACAGGGCCTCACACAAACAGGGTCTCACGCAAACAGGGCCTCACGCAAACAGGGCTCACACAAACAGCGGCTCACACGCAAACAGGGCCTCACACGCAAACAGGGCCTCACACGCAAACAGGGCCTCACACACAACAGGGCCCCACGCAAACAGGGCCTCACACGCAAACAGGGCCTCACACGCAAACAGGGCCTCACACACAAACAGGGCCCCACGC
>NW_026892260.1:0-8467 GCF_015708825.2 Lethenteron reissneri | reverse complement strand
TTTTTTTTACACATTTAAAGCTTTCGTGACTGCAGGGATTCATCTTCTTGGTTCTTTCGAAAGAACCAAGAAGATGGTTTTTTACCCTTTTATCTGGCAACAAAACTGACACCTTTTTACGAGGAGTCATGTTTGCATAGACCACAATACCTGCAGTCATAATGCAAACAAAAAACATAACTCTGATAATGTGCACTGTCCTTGAAGTTGATTGGTCCACACCCGAAACAGCTTTCCTTAGAGCCTAGTCTCACATGGTGTTGGACCAGATGACGCCAAAAGGCGCACAACTCAAAGCAATGCACCATCAGTGGTGCTTCTTCCAATGCGGTACTAAGGGCGTAGGTGATTGCCTGCCTTGGAAATGTGCGAGTCTGTCTATCAAATGAAATGCTTCGTGAAATATTTTTAACAGTGTGTTGCTTCATGTCTTCAGCTGCAGGAAGAGCCTCCTGTTTAAAACGAGATGCTTTAAACGAGCACGAAGTACTCACATTTACCCAACCAAATACATTTTAAGAATCTTATTCGACTGGAGGAATCCGATGAGGGATGAAGCTCTTTTTCACAGAGGTCCAGTATTTTGTGCCAGTCTGCCTCGTGAAGTGTGGTTGTCCAGCATTGCTGCTGAAAATTATTGTTTTCGAAGCAGCGTGCCTTGTCAGCTGGGTTTATTCCAGCAACTATGTCGTCAATGTTTTACAATTTAGCGCTTCCAAGCCTCATACAATCCAAAATTATGTACTTATTACTTTGCAGCCTGTGTTCTGTATTAAGAGAATGCGAGTTCAAATATGATGGATTATTTAGTGTGATTTTTTTGGATTCACTATCTAATCTATTTTACCGAGGTAAATTGCAAACTGCATCAAGGTACGTACAACGGGATCATTTTGTTTATAAATGTTGAAAACTCTTTTTAAAAAATTGGCACGTGAGACCGTCATAGAGGAAAATTAAGACGGGTGATGAAATATAATGCCAGATTGTTATCCAGCAAAGGTCATCCTTGCATATGTGGAAAATAACAGCAACGTGGACATACAATATATGGATACATATACATGCATTCAAAGCAAATAATAATCATACTTTATGAGATGCAAACATCAGCAAGTAGGTGATGCATTGCTCTCCAACATAAGGGTGTACTGAAGCTGTCATAAATTGGCACCTTTGTTCACGTGGATACTTTATTAACTGACTGTCGGGTGGAAGAGGATGTACAACACAGATTTAACTCACACGATCTGACCCAAAATAAATTGTGAAGTACACAGTCAAGTAAAATATAGATGTGGTATTTCTAAGTGTAAGGGCGTTTTGAAACATCATGGTACAGCCTAATTTTGTGTTTGCACTTTTAACTGTGCATGCAGCATGTGGATTTAAAATCTACAAATACATTTTGATTTAAAGCTTCGTGACTGCAGGGATTCATCTTCTTGGTTCTTTCGGTAAAGTCACGTAGAAGGGAAGTAATAAAATAATAAAAATAAAATAATAAAATTAAATTAATTTTAATTTTAAAATTAAAATTAAATTAATTTTAAAATTAATTTAATTTTAAATTAATTTTAATTTTAAATTAATTTAATTTTATTATGTTTTATTTTTATTATTTTATTACTTCCCTTCTACAAATACATTCAAACATGTATTATATAAAATGCTGTTAAACTGATTACTTGATATTAACCACACACATGTGGTTAATAACGTATTACGTGTGTTTTCCGTATTCGGGCTGATTTAGCACATTTCCATCAACAAAATACACACAGGAGAATCACATTGTTGCGGTGTTCAGTATACATTACTTTAGTTGTATTAATAACATTCGATAGCGTTGAACTCTGAAATGTATCCCAAGAATTAATTTCCGGTTGGCGTGATATTTATCCTTAATACGTTAGTTTTAAGGGATGCTACTTTGGTGTCGTGGTTAGCGCACTGGACTTGCAACCCAGAGGGCACTAATTCAATTTGTTCTTCTGGTATGGCACACAGTGGGGCAAGTTTATTAAATCCCCTTTCTTCCGTCCACCCAGCAGTATAAAGGGGCCGTCCATAAATGACGTCACGCACCTTTGTGACGATGTGTGACGAGGGGGGGGGTGAGAAATGTGACGTCACATCAAAATGCGCAACTTTAAATAAATATAGACAACACGTTCTACTTAATTAAATCGACTTTTTAATACATGTTTTCTCCTACAACATCAGAGTGCAGCGCCGCATTAAATACGCACCACATTGCGTCATCTATGGACGGCCCCAAATGGGTGCAACACAAATCTAGAATTACAACACAGTTGATTAGTCGGACGGGTGTGGTGGAGTACAGTGGGGGTACTGCCACCTATTCAAAGAGGTTTTGTCCAGCACGAGTAGAGAGATTAATATCCACGACTAGATCAGCTCTCTAGAGCTCCCTCTAAGTCGTGGAGATCTATCCTCCAGCAGTGGGATGGGAAAGTAATTGCAGGGCTGAAACTTGACCTCTTTACATTAATATTCTTGGTTCTTTCGGTAAAGTCACGTAGAAGGGAAGTAATAAAATAATAAAAATAAAACATAATAAAATAATTCTCACGACGTTTCGGCCACAACGCAAGCAGCCGTCCTCAGGTGAAGACCAGGTCTGTCTCCCCGACAAACCTGGTCTTCACCTGAAACGTCGTGATAATAATTTTATTTTATTTTTATTATTTTATTACTTCCCCTCTACGTGACTTTACCGAAAGAACCAAGAAGATGAATCCCTGCAGTCACGAAAGCTTTAAATCGACTCTTTACATTAACTTGAGTGCAATAGACGCATATTTGTGACTACACCTGGTCAACAATATTTGTAAATGTCGAATACAAACAGATCCTCACATATAGCTGCAGGGAGATCGGCTGAGAGGTTGACGTATTAATCGAATTGAGTGCACCACGTGGCGGGATTTGGGTTGGATTATACACGGCGCACGGCGCTTGTTGCATACAGGGATTAATCAACAGGAGGCTTTTGACGAGAGCGATCAGATATGCAGAGGTCCCGTATTTGATCCAGAAACATTCTGTTATTGAGTTCCACTCCATGGATTAAAATTGCATGCTCATGTCCAGTCTACTCTGTAGGCATTCGATGGCATGACTGCCGCTTAAGCGCTTGCACTTGTGCGGGTTAGTTCCCAACACGTGGGTTCAACGTCACACGTCTTGCTGAACAGCTTGTGGTACAACCCGAAAACACATCAAAGAGCTCTTCCATCAGGGCAGGGAGGAATTCAACCCTATCAAAAATAAAACAGCAGAATGTGGACATTAGCACACCCCTTGGGAGAAAGGCCACGTGTGCTTGTATCAGAAGCTGCCTTCTCCGCACCTGTGCATTGCTCGGGTGTGATGCCTATGAGAAATGTATTTATAAGGTGTGCTTATATCCAGCTTAGAATTCACGATTTTCTGATGTCTTTTGGCTGTCCTATGGAGATAATGTTGCATGGTATTTTCTCCGTTGGATCAATACTGCCAATAGTCGTGATCACGGTCCTATTGGTTATTATTTGAGCATGGGGATACAATTCTTGACGTAAAGCTTTCGTGACTGGAAGAATTCATATTCTTTGGGTCGTTCGGTAAAGTCACTTAGATAGGTTCAAATTAAATAACAATTTATAACAAATTTTTGTTATTTTCTTTGAAACTATCTACGTAACTTTACCGAAAGACCCAAAGAATACGCGGATACACTTTGATTTTGACGAGAAATTCCAGTTCGCAGAGCATTAAGACCTGTGATCTGGTCAAGGTGTCCCGAAATAGCACTGTGTATACAGCAGTCGATATTTAAAGCCCAATTTTAACATTAGGACATCTCTGCAAACGAAAATGCATGACACTGAGTGCATCCTTTGCAGCCATCATTGAGACGCTTTTCAAATTACTACAAACATAATATATGAAAGTTCTGGAGCTACTTGTGACGACCAGAAGATGTACTCTGGCATTGAATCAATTTAAATTTAAATTGGTGTTTACATTCAGAATACCAGTATTGCTCTTGGGTAGAGTCCAATCATAGATAATCGAGTGCAGAGCTACTAAATGTGGCCTGTTTGTTTTTAATACCCATATTAATAATACCCTGGAGTAATCCATGGGTGCAGCTTTAAGAGCCAATGTTCATACTCCACTGTAAACCCGGGGACAAAAGTACAAAAGCCTGGCCATCGCGAACATTAGTGATGAGTCATATTTGAACCAGTCCTTGACCTTCCTTCATCAAACCACTCTGACCAGCATGAAGTATGGTAAAACAACCCCATGAATGAAAGGCGTAGCTTCACTAAGGGCAGTGGATTGCATTTTGAAATGTGGCTAAATTCCATCTGTGAGAGTTTGGCATGTGCCAGCACCTGGACAAAAAAAACCGATGAAGCTTTAAAAAAACATCTGGCCTAAATTCCCAAATAGACGTCTATGCACACAACATTCTGTTGGCAAAACCAACCGCGTGAGAACTGAGAAGACTGGAGAGACGTGGGAAGTTACATCACCACAATTGGGCCTAAACAGCCCAGAGGAGAGAATCCATGGTCTTGGCTTGACACCAGACTGGCCCAGCGTTTCACAGAGAGCATTGAAAGGGGGGCTACTCGCATTAAGCTTGACGGGAGGGTGTTTTTTTTGGGGGGGGGGGGGGGGGCGGGCTGAGAGTTGCTCGTGTTGGCTTGTGGGATTAACTACGTTGTCTTTGTGCGCACACTGACACCGACCACTGCCAGGAACACGCGTCGCAAGCGCCACACACGAGGGAGCAGAGGAAGACGCGCACCGGGACACAGCTCCAAGTGTCTACTCGACACCGAATTATGTTGCGAATAGGTGAGACAAACCCTCGCACGCACGTTTTCGTTGTTGTATGCGTTAGCGAATGTATAAAATACCCGTGAATATCCATTATATGCGTGATGTACATAGGAATGCATGTGTTGTGTGCTACTGTGTGTCATGTTTGCACGGATGCATGCACATGTGGCATTTGCGTTTCGGCTCCAATAGAAAGTAGTGAAAATGAACAAATTACATTGGCAAGGCTGCACTTTGTAAAATTATGCTCCCAGCTGTCATTGTAATGCATTCGCTCTATTTGATTTGCAAACTTTTTCTTTTTAAGTAGCGTCTGTAAATGGTGACAGTGATCTGATAAAACCAAATTTCCACCGAAATCTTGTTTCACATTTCGAATGCAAAAAAGTGACACTCTCACGAGCTCGTTGCTGGCTTGTACGCGAAACCGCTCAACGTGAGCGGCCGCTGTGCTTCATCGTTTTCTCCCACCGCCAGATTTTTCCACGACGATCCTGGCTCTCGTAGCCCTGCTCCTCCACGCTCGTCCGGCCTCGCCGTGCCCCAAGGGCTGCACGTGCCCATCCCCGGGGACCCTCGCCTGCAGCGGGCACGTCAACTCGAGCGCACTGCCGCCGGGTACCCAAGCCCTGCTCTTGCTGGGCCACCTCCCTGCCCCGCTGGTGCTCGAAGCCCTCCGCCTGCGCTCGCTGCAAGCCCTGGACGTGTCCCACACCGGCATCTCCATCCTCCCACCGGACGCTTTCTCCGGCTGCCCGGCGTTGCTCTCGCTCAACCTGAGCCACAACGCGCTGCGCGGCGTGCGGGAGCACGCGTTACACCGCCTGCCCTCCCTCCGCCTCCTCGACCTGTCCCACAACAGAATCCGTGGGTCCGGCCTCTTCGATCTTCTGCAGCGCCTGAGCTCCCTCTCGACGCTGAACGTGAGTCACAACGCCCTCCGCCAGCTGGACGGGTTCCGCGCCGGGCGGGCGAACCCCCCACAGCCGCTTCCGCACCTGCGTCACCTGGACGTGTCCTACAATCGCATCGTGGAGATGTCACCTGTCACGCTCTCGGCGTTTCCGGGCCTGGTGACGCTGCGGGCATCGCACAACCGCCTGGAGGAGCTGAGCGAAGAGCTGTTCCAACGCTCGCGGGAGCTGCGCTTTCTCGACCTCGCCTGGAATCAGCTCTCCCGGCTGCCCGAGGGTTTGTTCGGAGGCACCACTGCCCTCGAGAAGCTGGACCTGCGCGCTAATCGTCTGGCGAGCATCCCCAGCGGATTGCTGGGACCGCTGGGCCGTCTGGCGTGGCTGCAGCTCGAGTACAACCCCTGGGAGTGCGACTGTTCCCTGTGGGGGCTGAGGCTGTGGCTGGAATGGCTCACGTTTCGAGGTTTGAATCGCATGACCACCCAGGGCGTGTGAGATGTTTTTGTTCAACAAACCATCGTCTCACATTTGCAGAAGAGGGCGGCACACTGGTGCTGATACCCAGAAAGTCGGAGACAGTCCAGAGTTTCACTTATTAAATGCATGTTGCTGGCTAATAGAACGAAATGGTTTCTATCACCAACAAAACTAATTTAATTAATTGAAATAAACCAACTGTTTCATTTATCATTACCCACAATTTACATAATTTTGTACAATTTAGCTGCACTGCACTGAACGGGTTCCAAATTGTTCATGGAAAGCTCCTGCCTACAACATCAGGTAACCCAGCAAGCATTGTTAAACTGACCACAAACTTGTTGATGAGGCATATTAAGTAGAAGCCAGTCTACAGTTTGTCCGATTTAACAAATGCTGCCATATGCTGATGGACTTAAATAGTTGTATTTTATTGGTGGTGAACACGGGGAAGATTGATATTCTATAAACCTCCGTCACAAGCCACTGTTCCATGCAACACAGTAAAGGACGTCTCTCGTTAGGGTGCCTTCGTTTGACTTATTATGTATTGTCAAATAAGTTAAACTTTATTCATCAGGTTTTTTGGGTTCTGGTTGATGCTGGTTGTAATCGCCAGCGAAACGTCCTACTTAATTGTAAATGTTGTGAATTTTCTCTCTAACACACCGGGGTGTGCTAATGCAGTAACAAATTGGCACGTTTTGTTCACGTGACAAACCTGATTGACTGTCGGGTGGAGGTCGGTATAAGACACATTTACATATACGCGATCTAGCCCAAAAAACGTTATCATGAATATTGGTTTGTCAAAGCCTACGTGTTAAAGCTAACATACTTAACACTAAATCTTGACTTAACGCTTTCGTGACTGCAGGAATTCCTATTCTTGGGTCTTTCGATAAAGTCACGTAGATAGGTTCAAAGAAAATAGAAAATAAAAACTACGACGTTTCGATCGCAACACAAACCTATCTACGTGACTTTACCGAAAGACTCAAGAATATTAATTAACACTGCATGATCTAAGCACACAAGTCAAATAATGCACCGACTCCTAATATACCATCACCGAGCGTTAGTTGATAACACTCCCGTATTTTTAATAACCTTTATTCAGGGAAGCTTTTTACATCTCTAAACACAATCCAGATATTTTACACATTCAACAAAATCAAGACCAAAGTGAAAATGACGTTTGTCTTCATTTTTGACAAATCAATCTACCTTGGTACGACACGATGAACTGTTCAGCAAGGCTTATACGCTTGCCTTGTGTGTGTGGTTGTGCAGGCGGGGAGGTGGACAGGTTGTCGTGCTCTGCACCGAGGGAGCTCAGGAACAGGCCACTCCAGCAACTGTCCTCCGATATGTTCTCTTGGTGCCAATCATCTGTGCGCGAAACCCACAGCAACAAATCCGACGGGTCACAGAGGCTCTCCGAGTCTTTGCTTTTCGAGGCAGAGGGGAGGCAGGACGATCAGCGTGAAGGACACCCTTTCATGTCCTCTGAACACAAACCCCCACCACCTTCAGCAGAAGAGACCGTACCGTCCTCGGCACAACGCTCACCGCCGCCACCTTCAGAGGAGCAACATTCGCCCTTCTCGGCAAAGGAGCCACCTCTGTTCTTGCCGGCGCAGATGCCCCAGTCTTTGTCCGCCAAAGAACCCTTGGCATTATCGGTGCAGGAGTTGCTGCCTCCGGCGCAGCGCCGGGCTCCGGCTCATCTGTCTGCGGGGGGCCCCATGGCACTCGCCGTGGAACAGCCCGGCACGCTGTCCCCGTTCGGTGCAGCGCGGCATCAACGACGCGTGCATGTTTCACCACCGCGTACGCGCACGCCAGCCCAGCGTGCGCTACGCCCTAACCACTGTGGTGGTGGCGGGAGTGGTGTGCGGGCTCCTCTGCGTCATGATGGCTGCGGCGGCGGGCTACGGCTGTGTGTACGCGGCCATGGCAGCGCACCGCGCCGTCGAGAGCCGCCGGTTGGGTGGCGACGGTGGGACGGAGGCCGACGGCACCATTCCGCTAGCGGCCACCGAAGGAACGGCTGACAGCAGCGATGGGGGTGACGTTGGCGCGGCCGGTGGGAAAGAACCGCTCGTGTCTTGTCCTGGAAACGGTGCCAAACTCAAGCCAGACAGCCGCGTTTGAACGACCCGCACCGGCAAGAGCGATGTTCCACACCGTCCGGTCTTATCGCTCGC
>NW_026892259.1:7500-13409 GCF_015708825.2 Lethenteron reissneri | reverse complement strand
CACTGTCACAGACTCAGCACTGTCACAGACTCAGCACTGTCACAGACTCCACGTCACACACTCAGCCTGTCACAGACTCAGCACTGTCACAGACTCAGCACTGTCACAGACTCAGCACTGTCACAGACTCAGCACTGTCACAGACCACACACTCAGCACTGTCACACACTCAGCACTGTCACAGACTCAGCACTGTCACACTCAGCACTGTCACAGACTCAGCCTGTCACAGACTCAGCACTGTCACAGACTCAGCACTGTCACAGACTCAGCACTGTCACAGACTCATCACTGTCACACACTCAGCACTGTCACAGACTCAGCACTGTCACAGACTCAGCACTGTCACACACTCAGCACTGTCACCAGACCACACTGTCAGCCCACAGACTCAGCACTGTCACAGACTCACTGTCACCACTCAGCACTGTCACAGACTCAGCACTGCACAGACTCAGCACTGTCACAGACTCAGCACTGTCACAGACTCAGCACTGTCACGACAGCAAGTCAGACACACAGAGTCCAGCTGTCCACAGACTCAGCACTGTCACACACTCAGCACTGTCAGACTCAGCACTGCCACAGACTCAGCACTGTCACAGACTCAGCACTGTCACAGACTCAGCACTGTCACACACCAGCACTGTCACAGACTCAGCACTGTCACAACACTCAGCACTGTCACACACTCAGCGCTGTCACAGACTCAGCACTGTCACAGACTCAGCACTGTCACACACTCAGCACTGTCACACACTCAGCACTGTCACACTCAGCACTGTCACACACTCAGCACTGTCACACACTCAGCACTGTCACAGACTCAGCACTGTCCAGACTCAGCACTGTCACAGACTCAGCACTGTCACAGACTCAGCACTGTCACACACTCAGCACTGTCACACACTCAGCACTGTCACACACTCAGCACTGTCACAGACTCAGCACTGTCACAGACTCAGCACTGTCACACACTCAGCACTGTCACACACTCAACACTGTCACAGACTCAGCACTGTCACAGACTCAGCACTGTCACACACTCAGCACTGTCACACACTCAGCACTGTCACACACTCAGCACTGTCACACACTCAGCACTGTCACACACTCAGCACTGTCACACACTCAGCACTGTCACAGACTCAGCACTGTCACAGACTCAGCACTGTCACAGACTCAGCACTGTCACACACTCAGCACTGTCACACACTCAGCACTGTCACACTCAGCACTGTCACAGACTCAGCACTGTCACAGACTCAGCACTGTCACACACTCAGCACTGTCACAACTCAGCACTGTCACAGACTCAGCACTGTCACACACTCAGCACTGTCACACACTCAGCACTGTCACACTCAGCACTGTCACACACTCAGCACTGTCACAGACTCAGCACTGTCACACACTCACACTGTCACACACTCAGCACTGTCACAGACTCAGCACTGTCACAGACTCAGCACTGTCACAGACTCAGCACTGCCACAGACTCAGCACTGTCACAGACTCAGCACTGTCACAGACTCAGCACTGTCACACACTCAGCACTGTCACACACTCAGCACTGTCACACACTCAGCACTGTCACAGACTCAGCACTGTCACAGACTCAGCACTGTCACAGACTCAGCACTGTCACAGACTCAGCACTGTCACACACTCAGCACTGTCACAGACTCAGCACTGTCACAGACTCAGCACTGTCACAGACTCAGCACTGTCACAGACTCAGCACTGTCACACACTCAGCACTGTCACACACTCAGCACTGTCACAGACTCAGCACTGTCACAGACTCAGCACTGTCACAGACTCAGCACTGTCACAGACTCAGCACTGTCACAGACTCAGCACTGTCACAGACTCAGCACTGTCACAGACTCAGCACTGTCACAGACTCAGCACTGTCACACACTCAGCACTGTCACACACTCAGCACTGTCACAGACTCAGCACTGTCACACACTCAGCACTGTCACACACTCAGCACTGTCACAGACTCAGCACTGTCACACACTCAGCACTGTCACACACTCAGCACTGTCACACACTCAGCACTGTCACACACTCAGCACTGTCACAGACTCAGCACTGTCACACACTCAGCACTGTCACAGACTCAGCACTGTCACAGACTCAGCACTGCCACAGACTCAGCACTGTCACAGACTCAGCACTGTCACAGACTCAGCACTGTCACAGACTCAGCACTGTCACACACTCAGCACTGTCACAGACTCAGCACTGTCACAGACTCAGCACTGTCACAGACTCAGCACTGCCACAGACTCAGCACTGTCACAGACTCAGCACTGTCACAGACTCAGCACTGTCACAGACTCCGCACTGTCACACACTCAGCACTGTCACAGACTCAGCACTGTCACAGACTCAGCACTGTCACAGACTCAGCACTGTCACAGACTCAGCACTGTCACAGACTCAGCACTGTCACAGACTCAGCACTGTCACACACTCAGCACTGTCACACACTCAGCACTGTCACAGACTCAGCACTGTCACAGACTCAGCACTGTCACAGACTCAGCACTGTCACAGACTCAGCACTGTCACAGACTCAGCACTGTCACACACTCAGCACTGTCACAGACTCAGCACTGTCACAGACTCAGCACTGTCACAGACTCAGCGCTGTCACAGACTCAGCACTGTCACAGACTCAGCACTGCACAGACTCAGCACTGTCACACACTCAGCACTGTCACAGACTCAGCACTGTCACACACTCAGCACTGTCACAGACTCAGCACTGTCACCACTCAGCACTGTCACACACTCAGCACTGTCACACTCAGCACTGTCACAGACTCAGCACTGTCACAGACTCAGCACTGTCACACACTCAGCACTGTCACACACTCAGCACTGTCACACACTCAGCACTGTCACAGACTCAGCACTGCCACAGACTCAGCACTGTCACAGACTCAGCACTGTCACAGACTCAGCACTGTCACAGACTCAGCGCTGTCACAGACTCAGCACTGTCACAGACTCAGCACTGCCACAGACTCAGCACTGTCACACACTCAGCACTGTCACAGACTCAGCACTGTCACACACTCA
Source organism: Lethenteron reissneri (assembly GCF_015708825.2). Lineage (NCBI taxonomy): Eukaryota > Metazoa > Chordata > Hyperoartia > Petromyzontiformes > Petromyzontidae > Lethenteron > Lethenteron reissneri. The sequence continues at coordinate 10,313 of NW_026892259.1, read as the reverse complement.
GCACTGTCACAGACTCAGCACTGTCACACACTCAGCACTGTCACACACTCAGCACTGTCACACACTCAGCACTGTCACAGACTCAGCACTGTCACAGACTCAGCACTGTCACACACTCAGCACTGTCACACACTCAGCACTGTCACACACTCAGCACTGTCACAGACTCAGCACTGCCACAGACTCAGCACTGTCACAGACTCAGCACTGTCACACACTCAGCACTGTCACAGACTCAGCACTGTCACACACTCAGCACTGTCACAGACTCAGCACTGTCACACACTCAGCACTGTCACACACTCAGCACTGTCACAGACTCAGCACTGTCACAGACTCAGCACTGTCACAGACTCAGCACTGTCACACACTCAGCACTGTCACACACTCAGCACTGTCACACACTCAGCACTGTCACAGACTCAGCACTGCCACAGACTCAGCACTGTCACAGACTCAGCACTGTCACACACTCAGCACTGTCACAGACTCAGCACTGTCACACACTCAGCACTGTCACAGACTCAGCACTGTCACAGACTCAGCACTGTCACAGACTCAGCACTGTCACACACTCAGCACTGTCACACACTCAGCACTGTCACACACTCAGCACTGTCACAGACTCAGCACTGTCACAGACTCAGCACTGTCACAGACTCAGCACTGTCACAGACTCAGCACTGTCACAGACTCAGCACTGTCACACACTCAGCACTGTCACACACTCAGCACTGTCACAGACTCAGCACTGTCACAGACTCAGCACTGTCACAGACTCAGCACTGTCACAGACTCAGCACTGTCACAGACTCAGCACTGTCACAGACTCAGCACTGTCACAGACTCAGCACTGTCACACACTCAGCACTGTCACAGACTCAGCACTGTCACAGACTCAGCACTGTCACAGACTCAGCGCTGTCACAGACTCAGCACTGTCACAGACTCAGCACTGCCACAGACTCAGCACTGTCACAGACTCAGCACTGCCACAGACTCAGCACTGTCACACACTCAGCACTGTCACAGACTCAGCACTGTCACACACTCAGCACTGTCACAGACTCAGCACTGTCACACACTCAGCACTGTCACAGACTCAGCACTGTCACAGACTCAGCACTGTCACAGACTCAGCACTGTCACAGACTCAGCACTGTCACACACTCAGCACTGTCACAGACTCAGCACTGCCACAGACTCAGCACTGTCACACACTCAGCACTGTCACAGACTCAGCACTGTCACACACTCAGCACTGTCACAGACTCAGCACTGTCACACACTCAGCACTGTCACACACTCAGCACTGTCACACACTCAGCACTGTCACAGACTCAGCACTGTCACACACTCAGCACTGTCACAGACTCAGCACTGTCATAGACTCAGCACTGTCACAGACTCAGCACTGTCACAGACTCAGCACTGTCACACACTCAGCACTGTCACAGACTCAGCACTGTCACACACTCAGCACTGTCACAGACTCAGCACTGTCACAGACTCAGCACTGTCACACACTCAGCACTGTCACAGACTCAGCACTGTCATAGACTCAGCACTGTCACAGACTCAGCACTGTCACAGACTCAGCACTGTCACAGACTCAGCACTGTCACAGACTCAGCACTGTCACACACTCAGCACTGTCACAGACTCAGCACTGTCACAGACTCAGCACTGTCACACTCAGCACGTCACACACTCAGCACTGTCACAGACTCAGCACTGTCACACACTCAGCACTGTCACAGACTCAGCACTGTCACAGACTCAGCACTGTCACACACTCAGCACTGTCACAGACTCAGCACTGCCACAGACTCAGCACTGTCACAGACTCAGCACTGTCACAGACTCAGCACTGTCACACACTCAGCACTGTCACACACTCAGCACTGTCACAGACTCAGCACTGTCACAGACTCAGCACTGTCACACACTCAGCACTGTCACACTCAGCACTGTCACACACTCAGCACTGTCACAGACTCAGCGCTGTCACACACTCAGCACTGTCACAGACTCAGCACTGTCACAGACTCAGCACTGTCACACACTCAGCACTGTCACACACTCAGCACTGTCACACACTCAGCACTGTCACAGACTCAGCGCTGTCACACACTCAGCACTGTCACAGACTCAGCACTGTCACAGACTCAGCACTGTCACAGACTCAGCACTGTCACACACTCAGCACTGTCACACACTCAGCACTGTCACAGACTCAGCACTGTCACACACTCAGCACTGTCACACACTCAGCACTGTCACAGACTCAGCACTGTCACAGACTCAGCACTGTCACACACTCAGCACTGTCACACACTCAGCACTGTCACAGACTCAGCACTGTCACAGACTCAGCACTGTCACACACTCAGCACTGTCACACACTCAGCACTGTCACAGACTCAGCACTGTCACAGACTCAGCACTGTCACACACTCAGCACTGTCACAGACTCAGCACTGCCACAGACTCAGCACTGTCACACACTCAGCACTGTCACAGACTCAGCACTGTCACACACTCAGCACTGTCACAGACTCAGCACTGTCACACACTCAGCACTGTCACACACTCAGCACTGTCACAGACTCAGCACTGTCACAGACTCAGCACTGTCACACACTCAGCACTGTCACAGACTCAGCACTGTCACACACTCAGCACTGCCACAGACTCAGCACTGTCACAGACTCAGCACTGTCACACACTCAGCACTGTCACACACTCAGCACTGTCACAGACTCCACTGTCACAGACTCAGCACTGTCACACACTCAGCGCTGTCACACACT
>NW_026892259.1:0-2500 GCF_015708825.2 Lethenteron reissneri | reverse complement strand
AGTGGGTGGGGGTGGGTGGGTGAGTGGGGTGGGTGAGTGGGGTGAGTGGGTGGGTGGGTGGAGTGGGTGGGTGAGTGGGTGAGTGGGTGGGTGAGTGGGTGGGTGGAGTGGGTGGGTGAGTGGGTGGGTGGGTGAGTGGGTGGGTGAGTGGGTGAGTGGGGGGTGGGTGGGTGAGTGGGTGGGTGAGTGGGTGAGTGGGTGGGTGAGTGGTGGGTGAGTGGGTGGGTGGGTGGGTGAGTGGGTGGGTGAATGGGTGAGTGAGTGGGTGAGTGAGTGGGTGAGGTGGTGATGGGGGTGAGTGGGTGAGTGGGTGGGTGAGTGGTGGGGAGTGGGTGAGTGGGTGGTGGGTGGGTGAGTGGTGGGTGGGTGAGTGGGTGGGTGGTGGGAGTGGGTGGTGAGTGGGGTGAGTGGGTGGGTGGGTGAGTGGGTGGGTGAGTGGGTGGGTGAGTGGGTGGGTGAGTGGGGTGAGTGGGTGGGTGGGTGAGTGGGGTGAGTGGGTGGGTGGTGGGTGAGTGGGGTGGGTGGAGTGGTGAGTGGGTGGGTGAGTGGTGGGTGAGTGGGTGGGTGATGTGGGTGGGTGGGTGGGTGGTGGGTGAGTGGGTGGGTGAATGGGTGAGTGAGTGGGTGAGTGAGTGGGGTGAGTGGGTGGGTGGGTGAGTGGGTGAGTGGGTGGTGAGTGGGTGAGTGGGGGGTGAGTGGGTGGTGAGTGGGTGAGTGGGTGGGTGAGTGGGTGAGTGGGTGGGTGAGTGGGTGGGTGAGTGGGTGGGTGAGTGGGTGGGTGAGTATTTGGGTGAGTGAGTGGGGTGAGTGGGTGGGTGGGTGGGTGAGTGGGTGAGTGAGTGGGTGAGTGAGTGGGTGAGTGGGGTGGGTGGATGAGTGGGTGGGTGGGTGGGTGAGTGGGTGGGTGGGTGGGTGAGTGGGTGGGTGGGTGAGTGGGTGAGTGGGTGAGGGCGTGTGTGGGTGAGTGTGAGGGTGAGTGAGGGTGAGTGAGTGGTGAGTGTGTGAGTGAGTGTGAGGGTGAGTGAGGGTGAGTGTGAGGGTGAGTGTGAGGGTGAGTGAGGGTGAGTGAGTGAGTGTGTGGGTGAGTGAGTGGGTGAGTGTGAGGGTGAGTGTGAGAGTGAGTGAGGGTGAGTGTGAGGGTGAGTGTGTGGGTGAGTGAGTGTGAGGGTGAGTGTGTGAGTGAGTGTGTGGGGGGTGAGTGAGTGGGTGAGTGTGTGGGTGAGTGGGTGAGTGTGTGGGTGAGTGAGTGGGTGAGTGTGTGGGTGAGTGAGTGAGTGTGTGGGTGAGTGTGTGGGTGAGTGTGAGGGTGAGTGTGTGGGTGAGTGTGTGAGTGAGTGAGTGGGTGAGTGTGAGGGTGAGTGAGTGGGTGAGTGAGGGTGAATCTGTGGGTGAGTGAGTGAGTGAGTGGGTGAGTGAGTGGGTGAGTGAGTGTGTGGGTGAGTGTGTGAGTGAGTGAGTGGGTGAGTGTGTGGGTGAGTGAGTGAGTGTGTGAGTGAGTGTGTGGGTGAGTCTGTGGGTGTGTGTGTGAGTGAGTGAGTGGGTGAGTCTGTGGGTGAGTGAGTGAGTGAGTGGGTGAGTGAGTGGGTGAGTGAGTGTGTGGGTGAGTGTGTGAGTGAGTGAGTGAGTGAGTGGGTGAGTGAGTGAGTGAGTGGGTGAGTGAGTGTGTGGGTGAGTGAGTGGGTGAGTGAGTGGGTGAGTGTGAGGGTGAGTGAGGGCGAGTGTGAGGGCGAGTGTGAGGGTGAGTGTGAGGGTGAGTGAGGGTGAGTGAGGGTGAGGCACCTTCCACGATGCCCCAGGGGTAGAGTCGTCCCCTCACTCTCTTCCCCAGGGCGTCCACCACCGTGTTACTGCCCACCACCGCAAACGGCACGCTCGCCTACACACACACACATGTTACACACATGTTACACACATGTTACACACACACATGTTACACACATGTTACACACACACATGTTACACACACGTTACACAAATGTTACACACACATGTTACACACATGTTACACACACACATGTTATACACACACATGTTACACGCACACACATGTTACACAGACACACGCACACACATCTTACACAGACACACACATGGTACACACACAGAGACATGTTACACACACACATTTCGTGCACACACATTACGTACACACACACACACAGACACACACAGACACACACACACACACAACAACAACAACAACCGCCATTCGCCACTAAGTGGCGGTGACGTCACCACGATGCTTGTGCCAGGCCAAGTGCACCTTGAGGCTACCACGTGAAGTGTCGAACGCCCGCTGGCAGGAGGTCACGGGGCAGACCCAGCAGGTGCCACGGGTCGACTGACCGAGATGACCGAGATGACTGGCTGATGCACCACCTGTGCCCCCTACTGTGCCAACTTGCTGTGCTTTAGCCACCCGGCGCTCCGCTCGTTGTTGTGAGCGTCGCTCCTCCGCCCTCCGTTGTTGTTGGAGGGCGACTGCCTCCAACTGCCCAGT
>NW_026892258.1:0-13257 GCF_015708825.2 Lethenteron reissneri | reverse complement strand
CACGGTGTGACGTGGTGAGTGTGACGTGCTGAGTGTGACGCTGAGTGTGACGCTGGTGAGTGTGACGATGAGAGACACGGGGATCACGTAGTTGAACAGGATCAGGAAGTCGAGGAAGTCCACCAGGAACTGCAGCGTCTGTGGGACACACGCGGTATGACGTGCTGAGTGTGACGCTGAGTGTGACGCTGAGTGTGACGCTGGTGAGTGTGACGATGAGAGACACGGGGATCACGTAGTTGAACAGGATCAGGAAGTCGAGGAAGTCCACCAGGAACTGCAGAGTCTGTGGGACACACGCGGTATGACGTGCTGAGTGTGACGCTGAGTGTGACGCTGAGTGTGACGTGGTGAGTGTGACGATGAGAGACACGGGGATCACGTAGTTGAAGAGGATCAGGAAGTCCAGGAAGTCCACCAGGAACTGCAGAGTCTGTGGGACACACGGGGACACGGTGTGACGTGCTGAGTGTGACGTGGTGAGTGTGACGCGGTGAGTGTGACGATGAGAGACACGGGGATCATGTAGTTGAACAGGATCAGGAAGTCCAGGAAGTCCACCAGGAACTGCAGCGTCTGTGGGACACACGCGGTATGACGCGGTGAGTGTGACGTGGTGAGTGTGACGTGGTGAGTGTGACGTGGTGAGTGTGACGTAGAGCGACACGGGGATCACGTAGTTGAACAGGATCAGGAAGTCCAGGAAGTCCACGAGGAACTGCAGCGTCTGTGGGACACACGGGGACACGGTGTGACGATGGTGAGTGTGACGTGGTGAGTGTGACGTGGTGAGTGTGACGTGGTGAGTGTGACGTGGTGAGTGTGACGCGGTGAGTGTGACGATGAGAGACACGGGGATCACGTAGTTGAACAGGATCAGGAAGTCCAGGAAGTCCACCAGGAACTGCAGCGTCTGTGGGACACACGGGGACACGGTGTGACGTGGTGAGTGTGACGTGCTGAGTGTGACGTGGTGAGTGTGACGCGGTGAGTGTGACGATGAGAGACACGGAGATCACGTAGTTGAACAGGATCAGGAAGTCCAGGAAGTCCACCAGGAACTGCAGCGTCTGTGGGACACACGGGGACACGGTGTGACGTGGTGAGTGTGACGTGCTGAGTGTGACGTGGTGAGTGTGACGCGGTGAGTGTGACGATGAGAGACACGGGGATCATGTAGTTGAACAGGATCAGGAAGTCCAGGAAGTCCACCAGGAACTGCAGCGTCTGTGGGACACACGGGGACACGGTGTGACGTGGTGAGTGTGACGTGCTGAGTGTGACGTGGTGAGTGTGACGCGGTGAGTGTGACGATGAGAGACACGGGGATCACGTAGTTGAACAGGATCAGGAAGTCCAGGAAGTCCACCAGGAACTGCAGCGTCTGTGGGACACACGGGGACACGGTGTGACGTGGTGAGTGTGACGTGCTGAGTGTGACGTGGTGAGTGTGACGCGGTGAGTGTGACGATGAGAGACACGGGGATCACGTAGTTGAACAGGATCAGGAAGTCCAGGAAGTCCACCAGGAACTGCAGCGTCTGTGGGACACACGGGGACACGGTGTGACGTGGTGAGTGTGACGTGCTGAGTGTGACGTGGTGAGTGTGACGCGGTGAGTGTGACGATGAGAGACACGGGGATCACGTAGTTGAACAGGATCAGGAAGTCCAGGAAGTCCACCAGGAACTGCAGCGTCTGTGGGACACACGGGGACACGGTGTGACGTGGTGAGTGTGACGTGCTGAGTGTGACGTGGTGAGTGTGACGCGGTGAGTGTGACGATGAGAGACACGGGGATCACGTAGTTGAACAGGATCAGGAAGTCCAGGAAGTCCACCAGGAACTGCAGCGTCTGTGGGACACACGGGGACACGGTGTGACGTGGTGAGTGTGACGTGCTGAGTGTGACGTGGTGAGTGTGACGCGGTGAGTGTGACGATGAGAGACACGGGGATCACGTAGTTGAACAGGATCAGGAAGTCCAGGAAGTCCACCAGGAACTGCAGCGTCTGTGGGACACACGGGGACACGGTGTGACGATGGTGAGTGTGACGTGGTGAGTGTGACGTGGTGAGTGTGACGTGGTGAGTGTGACGCTGGTGAGTGTGACGTAGAGAGACACGGGGATCACGTAGTTGAAGAGGATCAGGAAGTCGAGGAAGTCCACGAGGAACTGCAGAGTCTGTGGGACACACGGGGACACGGTGTGACGTGGTGAGTGTGACGTAGAGCGACACGGGGATCACGTAGTTGAACAGGATCAGGAAGTCCAGGAAGTCCACCAGGAACTGCAGAGTCTGTGGGACACACGGGGACACGGTGTGACGTGGTGAGTGTGACGTAGAGCGACACGGGGATCACGTAGTTGAACAGGATCAGGAAGTCCACCAGGAACTGCAGCGTCTGTGGGACACACGCGGTATGACGTGGTGAGTGTGACGTGGTGAGTGTGACGTAGAGCGACACGGGGATCACATAGTTGAACAGGATCAGGAAGTCGAGGAAGTCCACCAGGAACTGCAGCGTCTGTGGGACACACGCGGTATGACGTGGTGAGTGTGACGTGGTGAGTGTGACGTAGAGCGACACGGGGATCACATAGTTGAACAGGATCGGGAAGTCCAGGAAGTCCACCAGGAACTGCAGCGTCTGTGGGACACACGCGGTATGACGTGCTGAGTGTGACGCTGAGTGTGACGCTGAGTGTGACGCTGGTGAGTGTGACGATGAGAGACACGGGGATCACATAGTTGAACAGGATCGGGAAGTCCAGGAAGTCCACCAGGAACTGCAGCGTCTGTGGGACACACGCGGTATGACGTGCTGAGTGTGACGCTGAGTGTGACGCTGAGTGTGACGCTGGTGAGTGTGACGATGAGAGACACGGGGATCACGTAGTTGAAGAGGATCAGGAAGTCCAGGAAGTCCACCAGGAACTGCAGAGTCTGTGGGACACACGCGGTATGACGTGCTGAGTGTGACGCTCAGTGTGACGCTGGTGAGTGTAACGATGAGAGACACGGGGATCACGTAGTTGAAGAGGATCAGGAAGTCCAGGAAGTCCACCAGGAACTGCAGCGTCTGTGGGACACACGGGGACACGGTGTGACGTGGTGAGTGTGACGTGGTGAGTGTGACGTAGAGCGACACGGGGATCACGTAGTTGAACAGGATCAGGAAGTCCAGGAAGTCCACGAGGAACTGCAACGTCTGTGGGACACACGCGGTATGACGAGGTGAGTGTGACGTGGTGAGTGTGACGTAGAGCGACACGGGGATCACGTAGTTGAACAGGATCAGGAAGTCCAGAAAGTCCACCAGGAACTGCAGCGTCTGTGGGACACACGCGGTATGACGTGCTGAGTGTGACGTGGTGAGTGTGACGTGGTGAGTGTGACGTGGTGAGTGTGACGTAGAGCGACACGGGGATCACGTAGTTGAACAGGATCAGGAAGTCCAGGAAGTCCACCAGGAACTGCAGCGTCTGTGGGACACACGGGGACACGGTGTGACGTGGTGAGTGTGACGTGGTGAGTGTGACGCGGTGAGTGTGACGATGAGAGACACGGGGATCATGTAGTTGAACAGGATCAGGAAGTCCAGGAAGTCCACCAGGAACTGCAGCGTCTGTGGGACACACGGGGACACGGTGTGACGTGCTGAGTGTGACGTGGTGAGTGTGACGTGCTGAGTGTGACGTGCTGAGTGTGACGTGGTGAGTGTGACGCTGAGTGTGACGTGGTGAGTGTGACGTGGTGAGTGTGACGCTGGTGAGTGTGACGTGGTGAGTGTGACGCGGTGAGTGTGACGTAGAGCGACACGGGGATCACGGAGTTGAAGAGGATCAGGAAGTCCAGAAAGTCCACCAGGAACTGCAGAGTCTGTGGAGGTGAGCACGGTGGGACTTGGCGAGTGTGACGTGGTGAGTGTGACGTGGTGAGTGTGACGTGCTGAGTGTGACGCTGTTGAGTGTGACGATGGTGAGTGTGACGCTGAGTGTGACGTGCTGATTGTGACGTGCTGATTGTGACGTGCTGATTGTGACGAGCCGAGTGTGACGTGCCGAGTGTGACGAGCCGAGTGTGACGAGCCGAGTGTGACGATGCTGAGTGTGACGCGCCGAGTGTGACGCTGCCCTCACCGCGCTGCGCTGGGCGGGTCCCAGCGGCGGTGCCTCGTTGTACCAGGCGCCGGCGCCGCCCCGCCGGGCGTCCATCTGCCACACCGACTTGAGCACAACTCCCAGCAGAGCCTCACACAGCAGCAGGCACAGGTAGACCAGCAGGAACGAGTTCATAGACCTGTACACACACACACACGCGTACACACACACATGTACACACGTACACACACACGTACACACACGTGTACACACGCACGTACACACACACACGTACACACACACGTACACGCACACACACACGTACACACACACACCGACTTGAGCACAACTCCCAGCAGAGCCTCACACAGCAGCAGGACCAGGTAGACCAGCAGGAATGAGTTCATAGACCTGCACACACACGTACACACACACACGCACGTACACACACACGTACACACACGTACACACACACACACGTACACACACACACACACACGTACACACACGTACACACACACACACACACGTACACACACGTACACACACACACGTACACACACACACGTACACACACGTACACACACACACGTACACACACACACACGTACACACACACACGTACACACACACACACGCACGTACACACGCACGTACACACACGTACACACACACGTACACACACACGTACACACACACACGTACACACACACACGTACACACACACACATACACACACACACCAACACACACACATATACACACACGTACACACACACGCGTACACACACACACACGTACACACACACACACGTACACACACACGTACACACACACGTACACACACACGTACACACACACACACGTACACACACACACACACGTACACACACAGCTACACACACGTACACACACACACGTACACACACACACACGTACACACACACACACACGTACACACACACACACACACGTACACACACACACGTACACACACACACACGTACACACACACACGTACACACACACACGTACACACACACACGTACACACACACACACACACACACACGTACACACACACACGTACACACACACACACGTACACACACACACGTACACACACACACACACACACGTACACACACAGCTACACCACACGTACACACACACACACGCACACACACGTACACACACACGTACACACACACACACACGCACACACACACGTACACACACAGCTACACACACGTACACACACACGTACACACACACACGCACACACACACGTACACACACAGCTACACACACACACGTGTACACACGTGGGACTCACACTTCGACGACGGAGCGCTTCTGCGACTTGGAGCGGTAGTTGAGCGCCATCTTGGTCTCCATGCCGGTGTAGACCGCGGCGCCTGCAGCGCACACGCACAAGGTTAGAGGTTAGTGGTTAGTGGTTTGCGGTTAGCGGTTAGAGGTTAGTGGTTAGCGGTTAGAGGTTAGCGGTTAGCAGTTAGAGGTTAGTGGTTAGCGGTTAGAGGTTAGTGGTTAGCGGTTAGCGGTTAGAGGTTAGTGGTTAGCGGTTAGAGGTTAGTGGTTAGCGGTTAGAGGTTAGTGGTTAGCGGTTAGCGGTTAGAGGTTAGAGGTTAGCGGTTAGAGGTTAGAGGTTAATGGTTAGCGGTTAGAGGTTAGTGGTTAGCGGTTAGCGGTTAGCAGTTAGAGGTTAGTGGTTAGCGGTTAGAGGTTAGTGGTTAGCGGTTAACGGTTAGCGGTTAGTGGTTAGCGGTTAGCGGTTAGAGGTTAGTGGTTAGTGGTTAGCGGATAAAGGTTAGCAGTTGAAGGTTGGCGGTTAAAGGTTAGCGGTTAAGGGTTAGTGGTTGGTGGTTAGTGGTTAGCGGTTAGCGGTTAGTGGTTAAAGGTTAGCGGTTAAAGGTCAGCGGTTAGTGGTTAGTGGTTAAAGGTTAGCGGTTAGTGGTTAGCGGTTAGTGGTTAGTGGTGCAGTGTTGAGTCTATGGGCAGTGTTGAGTCTATGGGTAGTGTTAGTCTAAGGTGCAGTGTTGAGTCTATGGTGCAGTGTTGAGTCTATGGTGCAGTGTTGAGTCTATGGTGCAGTGTTGAGTCTATGGTGCAGTGTTGAGTCTATGGTGCAGTGTTGAGTCTATGGTGCAGTGTTGAGTCTATGGTGCAGTGTTGAGTCTATGGTGCAGTGTTGAGTCTATGGGCAGTGTTGAGTCTATGGTGCAGTGTTGAGTCTATGGTGCAGTGTTGAGTCTATGAGCAGTGTTGAGTCTATGGTGCAGTGTTGAGTCTATGGGCAGTGTTGAGTCTATGGGCAGTGTTGAGTCTATGGTGCAGTGTTGAGTCTATGGTGCAGTGTTGAGTCTATGAGCAGTGTTGAGTCTATGAGCAGTGTTGAGTCTATGGTGCAGTGTTGAGTCTATGAGCAGTGTTGAGTCTATGGTGCAGTGTTGAGTCTATGAGCAGTGTTGAGTCTATGGTGCAGTGTTGAGTCTATGGTGCAGTGTTGAGTCTATGGTGCAGTGTTGAGTCTATGGGGCAGTGTTGAGTCTATGGGCTGTGTTGAGTCTATGGTGCAGTGTTGAGTCTGTGGTGCAGTGTTGAGTCTGTGGTGCAGTGTTGAGTCTATGGTGCAGTGTTGAGTCTATGGGTAGTGTTGAGTCTATGGGCAGTGTTGAGTCTATGGGTAGTGTTGAGTCTATGGTGCAGTGTTGAGTCTATGGTGCAGTGTTGAGTCTATGGTGCAGTGTTGAGTCTATGGTGCAGTGTTGAGTCTATGGTGCAGTGTTGAGTCTATGGGGCAGTGTTGAGTCTATGGTGCAGTGTTGAGTCTATGGTGCAGTGCTGAGTCTATGGTGCAGTGTTAAGTCTACGGTGCAGTGTTGAGTCTATGGTGCAGTGTTGAGTCTATGGTGCAGTGTTGAGTCTATGGTGCAGTGTTGAGTCTATGGTGCAGTGTTGAGTCTATGGGGCAGTGTTGAGTCTATGAGGCAGTGTTGAGTCTATGAGTGGCAGTGTTGAATCTATGGGCAGTGCTGAGTCTATGGTGCAGTGTTGAGTCTATGGTGCAGTGCTGAGTCTATGGGCAGTGTTAAGTCTATGGGCAGTGTTGAGTCTATGGGCAGTGTTGAGTCTATGGGCAGTGTTGAGTCTATGGGCAGTGTTGAGTCCATGGTGCAGTGTTGAGTCTATGAGTGGCAGTGTTGAATCTATGGGCAGTGTTGAGTCTATGGGCAGTGTTGAGTCTATGGGCAGTGTTGAGTCTATGGGCAGTGTTGAGTCTATGGTGCAGTGTTGAGTCTATGGGCAGTGTTGAGTCTATGGTGCAGTGTTGAGTCTATGGGCAGTGTTGAGTCTATGGGCAGTGTTGAGTCTATGAGTGGCAGTGTTGAGTCTATGGGCAGTGCTGAGTCTATGGGCAGTGTTGAGTCTATGAGTGGCAGTGTTGAGTCTATGGTGCAGTGTTGATTCTATGGTGCAGTGTTGAGTCTATGGTGCAGTGTTGAGTCTATGGTGCAGTGTTGAGTCTATGAGTGGCAGTGTTGAGTCTATGGTGCAGTGTTGAGTCTATGGTGCAGTGTTGAGTCTATGAGTGGCAGTGTTGAGTCTATGGTGCAGTGTTGAGTCTATGGTGCAGTGTTGAGTCTATGAGTGGCAGTGTTGAGTCTGAGTGGCAGTGTTGAGTCTATGGTGCAGTGTTGAGTCTATGAGTGGCAGTGTTGAGTCTGAGTGGCAGTGTTGAGTCTATGGTGCAGTGTTGAGTCTATGAGTGGCAGTGGTTGAGTCTGAGTGGCAGTGTTGAGTCTATGGTGCAGTGTTGATTCTATGAGTGGCAGTGTTGAGTCTGAGTGGCAGTGTTGAGTCTATGGTGCAGTGTTGAGCCTATGGTGCAGTGTTGAGTCTATGGTGCAGTGTTGAGTCTATGAGTGGCAGTGTTGAGTCTGAGTGGCAGTGTTGAGTCTATGGTGCAGTGTTGAGTCTATGGTGCAGTGTTGAGTCTATGAGTCTCAGTGTTGAGTCTATGGTGCAGTGTTGAGTCTATGAGTCTCAGTGTTGAGTCTATGGTGCAGTGTTGAGTCTATGGTGCAGTGTTGAGTCTATGGGCAGTGTTGAGTCTATGAGTAGCAGTGTTGAGTCTATGGTGCAGTGCTGAGTCTACGGTGCCCCCCCCCCCCCCACCACCACCACCACCGCCCCCCCCACTACTCACCGTAGATGAAGTCGGTGTTCTTGAGCCGGGTTCCACGCAGCAGCAGATTCTCAGGTCCCAGGGCGCTGGAGGTGCGAGAGTTCAACCCTCCGCTCAGCACAAAGGTAAAGGTCTCCCCCCTGATACAGCCTCAACAGAATGTCGGGGCAAGTGCTGTTAGCGAGCACCTACGAAGGCCGGCGCTGGGGGTAGCTAGTGTGTGTCTCTGTGTGTCTCTGTGTGAGACACACAGAGACACACAGAGACACTCACACAGAGACACACAGAGACAGACAGAGACACATACAAAGCCACAGAGACACACAGAGACACTGACACAGAGACACAAAGAGACAGACACATACAAAGACACACAGAGACAGACAGAGACACACAGAGACACAAAGAAACAGACAGAGACACATACAGAGCCACAGATACACACAGAGACACTCACACAGAGACACAAAGAGACAGACACATACAGAAACACACAGAGACAGACACATACAGAGACACACAGAGACAGACAGAGACACACAGAGACACAAAGAGACAGACAGAGACACATACAGAGCCACAGAGACACACAGAGACACTCACACAGAGACACAAGAGGACACTCACACAGAGACACAGAGACAGACAGAGACACATACAGAGCCACAGAGACCACAGAGACACACAGAGACAGACAGAGACACATACAGAGCCACAGAGACACACAGAGACACTCACACAGAGACACACAGAGACAGACAGAGACACACAAAGACACAGACAGAGACACACAGAGACACCGACAGAGACACACAGAGACACGTGGAGACACAGACAGAGACACATACAGAGACACACAGAGAGACACACAGAGAGACACGACAGAGACACACAGAGACACAGACACACAGAGACAAAGACAGAGACACACACAAAGCTCCCCTGTGTAGCCTCTAACAGGCTGTAGGGGCAAGTGCTGTTAGCGAGCAGCACCCTGTGAAGGCTACCGGCACTGTGGCACACGAGGGGGTGGGTGGCTACCAGCACCACGCCCGGCCGCCTTTGTCTCCCCAGTGGCGATGTTCACTACACACCGCTACACCAGCTACTCGTTTGAGGAGGCTGAGTCGACCTAGGGGAGGGCCCAGGAGCGGGAATCGAACTCGGGGTCGCCGGGTTCGTAGCGCGATGGAATCGGCAAGTCCACTCAGCTCCACGTCCTCCTGTACCACATCACTCCATCTCTTCTCTAGCACGTGCCACCCACTCACCCATCAGCTCCATCTCTTCTCTAGCCCATGCCACCCACTCACCCACCCACTCACCCATCAACTCATCTCTTCTCTCGCCCCGTGCCACCCACTCACCCACTCACTCACACACTCACCCACTCACCCACCCCACTCACCCTATCAGCTCCATCTCTTCTCCAGCCCGTGCTGTTTAGGCATGCGGTGGCTGGGCATGCGGTGGCTGGGCATGCGGGCTACATGACCCAGCCAACGCAGCCTTGCCTGCCGGAGGAGCTCTCCGATGGGACTTTGCCCAGATCTTTCAAGGATTGTGAGCTCCTCACACAATCCAGCCTGGTTAAACCCAGGATGGATCGTAGGCAGGCCAGTCTGAATGTTTCTAACCGGTGGTTGGAACACACTCACTAACCACACACTAACACACTAACACACAACACTAACACACACACACTAACACACACACACACTAACACACACACACACTAACACACACACCACTAACACACACACTAACACACACACTAACACACACACTCGCTCACTCACTCGGGACGCTCAGCTCCGATTCCTCCGTGTTGTGGATGGTGATGTGACCTTCAAACTGAGGGCAAAGGGCAGGGTCAGTCACCTGCCCAGGTCACTGGGTCACATGCACAGGTCAAAAGGTCACATGCACAGGTCAAAAGGTCACATGCCCAGGCCAACAGGTCACATGCACAGGTCAACAGGTCACATGCCCAGGTCAACGGGTCACATGCACAGGTCATGGGCCACTAAAGCATGACCTCTACTCACGCACAGAGGTCACCGCGGTGTGTAGAGGTCGTAGTTAGGTCACAGAGGCCATATCAGCTGACAGGTAACAAGGTTATAGTTTGAGGTCACCAGCTCACTGTACAGGTCACCAGGTGACTCTACATGTCACATGGGACCTGTAGAGGTCACCCAGCTCACCATAGAGGTCACACCAGAGTCACCCACAGTAGAGCGTCCATACCAGCTCACCCTATACCGCGGTCACAGCTCATCCCGTAGAATCGGTCACCTAGCTCACCCATAGAGGTCACCAAGCTCACCTACATCGAGGTGCACCCATCCTCACCTGTAGATGTCACCAGATCAACCCATAGAGGTCACAGGTCACCATTAGAGTCACGAGGTCACCTCTAAGGTCACCAGCCGGTCACCTACCTGTAGAGGTCACCAGATCACCCATAGAGGTCACAGGGTCACCAGTAGAGGTCACGAGGTCACCTGTAGAGGTCACCAGCTCACCTGTAGAGGTCGGGCTGTGGCTGGCGACATTCCACGGCGGCGGAGAACCCAGAAAAGTCTTGTGGAGAGCGAACGCGGGGCGAGCGAGCGGGGCAAAGTACGTCTGTCAACAACAACCACAACAACCACAATCATCACCACCACAACCACAACAACCACCACCACCACCACAACAACCATCACCACCAAACGTACTTTGCCCCCCGCACGCGGGGCGAGCGGCGGGGCAAAGTACGTCTGTCAACCACAACCACAACAAACATCACCACCACAACCATCACCACCACAACCATCACCACCACAACCATCACCACCACAACCATCACCACAACCACCATCACCATCATCACGGTAACAAGTACGTCTGTCAACCACCACCACCACTACCATCACCACCATCAAAGACAAAGCTCCCCCGTGTAGCCTCTAACAGACTGCAGGGGCAAGTGCTGTTAGTAGCGAGTAGCAGCAGCACCTATGAAGGTAGACACAGGCAAAGGTCCCCCGTGTAGCCTCTAACAGGCTGTAGGGGCAAGTGCTGTTAGTAGCGAGTAGCAGCAGCACCTATGAAGGTAGACACAGGCAAAGGTCCCCCGTGTAGCCTCTAACAGGCTGTAGGGGCAAGTGCTGTTAGTAGCGAGTAGCACCTATGAAGGTAGACACAGGCAAAGGTCCCTCCGTGTAGCCTCTAACAGGCTGTAGGGGCAAGTGCTGTAGTAGCAGCAGCGCTTATGAAGGCTACCGGCACTGTGGCACACGAGGGGGTGGGTGGCTACCAGCACCACGCCCGGCCGCCTTTGTCTCCCCAGCTACACCAGCTACTCGTTTGAGGCCGAGTGGACCTAGGGGAGATTCAGGGAACGGTTCAGATAATCGTCACTGGCTTTGGCCGTGAGTGGGTGACTGTGTGGGTGAATGTGTGGGTGAGTGAGTGACTGTGTGAGTCACTGGGTGAGTGACTGTGTGGGTGACTGAGTGAGTGACTGTGGGTGACTGTGTGGGTGACTGAGTGGGTGACTGGGTGGGTGACTGCGTGAGTGACTGTAGGTGACTGCGTGGGTGACTGAGTGGGTGACTGTGTGAGTGACTGAGTGGGTGGCTGAGTGGGTGACTGAGTGAGTGACTGTGTGGGTGACTGTGTGGGTGACTGTGTGGGTGACTGCGTGGGTGACTGCGTGAGTGACTGTGTGGGTGACTGCGTGAGTGACTGTGGGTGACTGCGTGGGTGACTGAGTGGGTGACTGTGTGAGTGACTGCGTGAGTGACTGAGTGAGTGACTGTGTGGGTGACTGTGTGGGTGACTGCGTGGGTGACTGCGTGGGTGACTGAGTGAGTGACTGTGGGTGACTGCGTGAGTGACTCAATGGGTGACTGGGTGAGTGACTGTGTGGGTGACTGCGTGAGTGACTGTGGGTGACTGCGTGGGTGACTGAGTGGGTGACTGTGTGAGTGACTGCGTGAGTGACTGAGTGGGTGGCTGAGTGGGTGACTGAGTGAGTGACTGTGTGGGTGACTGTGTGGGTGACTGCGTGGGTGACTGCGTGGGTGACTGTGGGTGACTGCGTGAGTGACTCAATGGGTGACTGGGTGAGTGACTGTGTGGGTGACTGGGTGAGTGATGGGTGAGTGACTGTGGGTGACTGCGTGAGTGACTCAATGGGTGACTGGGTGAGTGACTGTGTGGGTGACTGGGTGAGTGACTGTGGGTGACTGCGTGAGTGACTATGGGTGACTGGGTGAGTGACTGCGTGAGTGACTGCGTGAGTGACTGCGTGGGTGACTGGGTGGGTGGTGGGTGACTGTGTGGGTGACTGTATGGGTGACTGAGTGAGTGAGTGACTGGGTGAGTGACTGTGTGAATGACTCTATGGGTGACTCTGTGGGTGACTACGTGAATGACTGCGTGATGACTCTGTGGGTGACTGAGTGGGTGACTGTGGGTGACTGTGTGAGTGACTGCGTGGGTGACTGCGTGGTGACTGCTGGTGTGACTCTATGGGTGACTCTGTGGGTGACTGTGTGAGTGACTGTGTGAGTGACTGAGTGGGTGACTCTATGGGTGACTCTGTGGGTGACTGTGTGAGTGACTGTGTGGGTGAGTGATTGGGTGATTGACTGAGTGAGTGAGTGACTGGGTGATTGACTGAGTGACTGCGTGAGTGACTGAGTGACTCTGTGGGTGACTCTATGGGTGACTCTATGGGTGACTCTATGGGTGACTCTGTGGGTGACTCTGTGGGTGACTCTGTGGGTGACTCAGTGTGTGACTGTGTGGGTGTGTGAGTGACTGAGTGAGTGAGTGACTGCGTGAGTGACTGAGTGGGTGACTCTGTGGGTGACTATGTGGGTGACTATGGGTGACTCTGTGGGTGACTCTGTGGGTGACTCTGTGGGTGACTCTGTGGGTGACTCTGT
>NW_026892257.1:0-12731 GCF_015708825.2 Lethenteron reissneri | reverse complement strand
GTTGGGGGGGGGATGAGCGTGACGCAAAGACAAGCGTGGGACGCCACCACCACCAACACACCACGTGTGCTCACTTGCTTGAGGAATTTCACCATCGCACCCGACCAGTGCCAGATTAATAGCACTGGTCAACACACTTTTTCTGGCATAAGGTATTCCGACGGTTTCAATGTAATTTGGGGGGTGCTGATTCCAAATCTGGCATCAGTTTTGTCCATCACATCAGGTTTTTGAGATATCGAATATTGCATTTTCAATAAAAACTGCGGAAGAAAAATATTAAATAAATGTGGACATCTACATAAAATGATATTATAAACACACTTTCCTAAAAATACAGTACCATATTTTGACACTAAAGCAGTCACTGACTCGCAACAACTTGCAATCATAAGTGACGGAGTTAATTTCGGGTAAAATCAATGAAAATGGGGTATGCAGATAGCATAAAACGAGATGTGATAGAGCAAATCTGAGATCAGATTTGGAATCGGCACCCTGAAATTAGTCTAGAACAGCTGCAAAAGTCCAGGCAAGAAAAACATTTTTTTGTTATTGACCAGTGTTATCCTAGTAGCACAAGCAGCTACAAATGCTACAGGCCCACACTTTCAAGGGCTCCGCGCTAAACGCTTTCAAACTATCAATTCCGGTTCAGTGATTCTGCACTTGCTATATTACTATAGTCCAATACCGCCTTCAACTTTTACGAACCACTGGCTGTTTAAGGTGAGCGATTTGTCGTATTTCTGGCTGTATAGCAAATGAAAAAAAAAACAATTACTTTACTATGCAAGTAAAAAATGTTTTTTTTATGAGCGAGAGCAGCTCTATTTTCAGAAGCGACCGGGGCCATGTCCCAAATGATCGCTCGATGAAGTGCGAATTTATAGCGCTAGCCGAATGCTCTCTCAAAGAGAAACCCCGTAGGACCAGAGAAATACCCACGGAGACAGAGAGATTCCGGAAAACACGCAACACTGCAAGATACACAACAGGCATGGAAAGGTTTCTGGGATCGAACCCACGAACCCTACCTGCATACCAGGCGAGGTTGTTAACATCTCACCCACGCTGCAGCAAAGTGTCGAATTTGCGGCTTGTTCCGTTCCGCGTGCAGCAAAGTGTCGACTTCACGACTTGTTCCGTTCCGTGTGCAGCAAAGTGTCGACTTCACGACTTGTTCCATTCCGTGTGCAGCAAAGTGTCGACTTCACGGCTTGTTCCGTTCCGTGTGCAGCAAAGTGTCGACTTCACGGCTTGTTCCGTTCCATGTGCAGCAAAGTGTCGACTTCACGACTTGTTCCGTTCCGTGTGCAGCAAAGTGTCGATTTCACGACTTGTTCCGTTCCATGTGCAGCAAAGTGTCGATTTCACGACTTGTTCCGTTCCGTGTGCAGCAAAGTGTCGACTTCACGGCTTGTTCCGTTCCGTATGCAGCAAAGTGTCGACTTCACGGCTTGTTCCGTTCCGTGTCGAGCAAAGTGTCGACTTCACGACTTGTTCCGTTCCGTGTCGAGCAAAGTGTCGACTTCACGGTGCCGTTCCGTGTGCAGCAAAGTGTCGACTTCACGACTTGTTCCGTTCCGTGTGCAGCAAAGTGTCGACTTCACGACTTGTTCCGTTTTGTGTGCAGCAAAGTGTCGACTTCACGACTTGTTCCGTTCCGTGTGCAGCAAAGTGTCGATTTCACGACTTGTTCCGTTCCGTGTGCAGCAAAGTGTCGACTTCACGGCTTGTTCCGTTCCGGGTGCAGCAAAGTGTCGACTTCACGGCTTGTTCCGTTCCGTGTCGAGCAAAGTGTCGACTTCACGGCGTGTTCCGTTCCGTGTGCAGCAAAGTGTCGACTTCACGACTTGTTCCGTTCCGTGTGCAGCAAAGTGTCGACTTCACGACTTGTTCCGTTCTGTGTGCAGCAAAGTGTCGACTTCACGACTTGTTCCGTTCCGTGTGCAGCAAAGTGTCGATTTCACGACTTCCGTTCCGTGTGCAGCAAAGTGTCGACTTCACGGCTTGTTCCGTTCCGTGTGCAGCAAAGTGTCGACTTCACGGCTTGTTCCGTTCCGTGTGCAGCAAAGTGTCGACTTCACAGCTTGTTCCGTTCCGTGTCGAGCAAAGTGTCGACTTCACGACTTGTTCCGTTCCGTGTCGAGCAAAGTGTCGACTTCACGGCGTGTTCCGTTCCGTGTGCAGCAAAGTGTCGACTTCACGACTTGTTCCGTTCCGTGTGCAGCAAAGTGTCGACTTCACGACTTGTTCCGTTCTGTGTGCAGCAAAGTGTCGACTTCACGACTTGTTCCGTTCCGTGTGCAGCAAAGTGTCGATTTCACGACTTGTTCCGTTCCGTGTGCAGCAAAGTGTCGACTTCACGGCTTGTTCCATTCCGTGTGCAGCAAAGTGTCGACTTCACGGCTTGTTCCGTTCCGTGTCGAGCAAAGTGTCGACTTCACGGCGTGTTCCGTTCCGTGTGCAGCAAAGTGTCGACTTCACGACTTGTTCCGTTCCGTGTGCAGCAAAGTGTCGACTTCACGACTTGTTCCGTTCCTTGTGCAGCAAAGTGTCGATTTCACGACTTGTTCCGTTCCGTGTGCAGCAAAGTGTCGACTTCACGGCTTGTTCCGTTCCGTGTGCAGCAAAGTGTCGACTTCACGACTTGTTCCGTTCTGTGTGCAGCAAAGTGTCGACTTCACGAATTGGTCCGTTCCGTGTGCAGCAAAGTGTCGACTTCACGGCTTGTTCCGTTCCGTGTGCAGCAAAGTGTCGACTTCACGGCTTGTTCCGTTCCGTGTGCAGCAAAGTGTCGACTTCACAACTTGTTCCGTTCCGTGTGCAGCAAAGTGTCGACTTCACGACTTGTTCCGTTCTTTGTGCAGCAAAGTGTCGACTTCACAACTTGTTCCGTTCCGCGTGCAGCAAAGTGTCGACTTCACGGCTTGTTCCGTTCCGTGTGCAGCAAAGTGTCGACTTCACAACTTGTTCCGTTCCGCGTGCAGCAAAGTGTCGACTTCACGGCTTGTTCCGTTCCGCGTGGGATCGAGAGCTCGCTTGAAGAAGCCACGAACGACAGCTCCGACGGAGACACGGACAACACACAGACAAAGATTCCCCGAGTCGCCTTTCCGCAGACTGTTCGGGCAAGTGACGCTAACACGCCGCGCCAGGTAACCTATTTGAGGCCGAGTCGACCTAAGGGAGGGCCGGGATCGGTTCAGTGCTGGTGGCCGTGAGCGGGAATCGAACTCGGGTCGCCGGGTTCGTAGCGCTAACTGCTACGCTACCGCTCCCCGTACACACCACACGTGTACACACGCACACACGTGTACACACACACGTGTACACACACACGCGTACACAACAAAGACAAAAATCCCCCATATAGCCTTAACAGACTGTAGGGCAAGTGCTGTTAGCGAGCACCTATGAAGGCCGAATGGTACACGAGGTGGGTGGCCAGCACCACGCCCGACCGCCTTTGTCTCCCTGTTTACTACACACTGCACCAGGTACTCATTTGAGGCTGAGTCGACCTAGGGGAGGCCCGGGACCGGGTTCAGATAATCGTCACTGGGTGTTGGCCGTGAGGGGAATCGAACTCGTGTCGCCGGGTTTATAGCGCAGCGTAGCGCTATCCGCTACACCACCGCTCCCCACAACACGTGTACACACACACGTGTACACCACACGTGCACACACACACGTGCACACACACACGTGTACACACACACGTGTACACACACACGTGTACACACACACGTGTACACACACACACACACGTGTACACACACGTGTACCACACCACACGTGTACACACACGTGTACACACACACGTGTACACACACACGTGTACACACACACACGTGTACACACACACGTGTAACACACACACGTGTACACACACACGTGTACACACGCGTGTACATACACACACACGTGTACACACGTGTACACACGTGTACACACGTGTACACACACGCGTGTACACACACACGTGTACACACACACACGTGTACACACACACGAAAATCCCCCCCCCCCCCCGTTTCTTATGCCACAGTGGCGGCCTTCATAGCTGCTGCTGCTGCTGCTCGCAGCACTTGCCCCAACAGTCTGTTACAGGCTACACGGGTGGGGGGGGGCACCTTTGTCTTTAGTGTCAGATCTAATCTGACCCCCCGCCTGCCTCGCTCCCCCCAGGCCAGACGCAGAGCCCCAGGCCCCCGTCTCCCTCGCCACGCACTGCTCGTTAGCAGCCTCATCGGGGGGGGTGGTGGGGGGTGTGGTGGGTGGTGTGGGTGGGGGCTAATCACGTTTGGGTCGCGCGCACGGACGCGCACGCTGGGCCAGCCGGCCCCCCACCCCCTCACCCCCCACACCCCCCACCAGCGTTCCACACTCTGCCCCGCCCCCCGCGTGCCCCCCCCCCCCGCCCCCACTAAACGCCGCGTCTCGGGCGGCGTTAAAGGCGCTGGTGACCGCGAGTGATCGCGGCGCGGCGGGTGGCGGTGGCAGCACGCGGACAGCAGCGCAGGTGGTCGAGCACGTGGTAGTGCTGGCAGTAGAGCACGTGGTAGTGCAGGCAGTAGAGCACGTGGTAGTGCAGGCAGTCGAGCACGTGGTAGTGCAGGCGGTAGAGCACGTGGTAGTGCAGGCAGTAGAGCACGTGGTAGTGCAGGTGTAGAGCAGGCGGTAGAGCACGTGGTAGTGCAGGCAGTAGAGCACGTGGTAGCGCACGCGGTAGAGCACGTGGTAGCGCAGGCAGTAGAGCACGTGGTAGTGCAGGCGGTAGAGCACGTGGTAGTGCAGGCAGTAGAGCACGTGGTAGTGCAGGTGTAGAGCAGGCGGTAGAGCACGTGGTAGTGCAGGCAGTAGAGCACGTGGTAGCGCACGCGGTAGAGCACGTGGTAGCGCAGGCAGTAGAGCACGTGGTAGTGCAGGCGGTAGAGCACGTGGTAGTGCAGGCAGTAGAGCACGTGGTAGTGCAGGTGTAGAGCAGGCGGTAGAGCACGTGGTAGTGCAGGCAGTAGAGCACGTGGTAGTGCAGGTGTAGAGCAGGCGGTAGAGCACGTGGTAGTGCAGGCAGTAGAGCACGTGGTAGCGCACGCGGTAGAGCACGTGGTAGCGCAGGCAGTAGAGCACGTGGTAGTGCAGGCAGTAGAGCACGTGGTAGTGCAGGCAGTAGAGCACGTGGTAGCGCACGCGGTAGCACGTGGTAGTGCAGGTGTAGAGCACGTGGTAGTGCAGGCAGTCGAGCACGTGGTAGTGCAGGCGGTAGAGCACGTGGTAGTGCAGGTGGAGCAGGCGGTAGAGCACGTGGTAGTGCACGTGGTAGAGCACGTGGTAGCGCACGTGGTAGTGCAGGTGTAGAGCAGGCGGTGGAGCACGTGGTAGTGCACGTGGTAGAGCACGTGGTAGAGCACGTGGTAGCGCAGGCGGTAGAGCACGTGGTAGAGCACGCGGTAGTGCAGGCGACAGAGTGAGTGTCAGCGATAGTGAGTGAGTTATAGTGAGTGTCAGTGAGTGTGAGTGATAGTGAGTGTGAGTGATAGTGAATGTGAGTGATGTGAGTGATAGTGAGTGTGAGTGATAGTGAGTGTGAGTGATAGTGAATGTGAGTGATAGTGAGTGATAGTGAGTGTGAGTAAATGTGAGTGAGTGTCAGTGAGTGTGAGTGATAGTGAGTGAGTGATAGTGAGTGTCAGTGAGTGTGAGTGATAGTGATGAGTGATAGTGAGTGTGAGTAATGTGAGTGAGTGTCAGTGAGTGTGAGTGATAGTGAGTGAGTGATAGTGAGTGTCAGTGAGTGTGAGTGATAGTGAGTGAGTGATAGTGAGTGTGAGTAAATGTGAGTGTCAGTGAGTGTGAGTGATAGTGAGTGAGTGATAGTGAGTGTCAGTGAGTGTGAGTGATAGTGAGTGAGTGATAAGTGAGTGTGAGTAAATGTGAGTGAGTGTCAGTGAGTGTGAGTGATAGTGAGTGAGTGATAGTGAGTGTCAGTGAGTGTGAGCGGTAGTGAGTGTGAGCGATAGGAATGTGAGTGAGTGTGAGTGAGAGTGAGTGATTCAGTGAAAGTGGGTGTGAGTGATAGTGTGAGTGAGTCACAGTGAGTGACAGTGATTGACGGTGACACTGACACAGTGAGAGTGAGGACAGTCAGAGTGAGTGACACTGACACAGTGATATGAGTGACAGTGATTGACGGTGATAGTGAGTGACAGTGAGTGACACTGACACAGTGATAGTGACACAGTAATAGTGAGTGACAGTGAGAGTGAGTGACAGTCACAGTGATAGTGAGTGATAGTGAGTGACACAGTGAGTGACACAGTGAGTGACACAGTGAGTGACAGTGATTGACGGTGATAGTGACAGTGACAGTGAGTGACAGTGATTGACGGTGAGAGTGAGTGACACAGCGAGTGACACAGTGAGTGACAGTGAGAGTGAGTGCCAGTGCCCCCGCGGTGATGTCTCCGCGCCCGCTCCGTGCGTGCCCCTGCCTGGCGCTCTACGCAGCGGCGCTGCTGCTGCTGCTGCTGCTCTCGCCATCGTGGCGCCCAGCGCGCACCGCGAGACCCCCTTCGACCCCTTCGACCCCCTCGACCCCTCGACCCCCTCGCTCAGGACCCCTCCAACCCGCCCCCAGCTCCCCCTCACCCCCATCGTCACCTCCCCGACTCCAGCTCCCCCCTGCCCGATCCCCATTCTCACGTCCACCCCCTAGACCCCCTCGAACCCCCTGAACCCCTTGACCCCCTCGAACCCCTCGACCCCCCACAACCCCCTCAACCCCCTTGACCCCCACGATCCCGCGGCCCTACCCCCGCTGCCCTACTCCGTGCCGCTGGATGACGGCGGCCGTGCCCGGCTGGAGTGGAGCGTGGACCCCGTCGTCGAGCCCGGCGTTCGAGGGGACCCCGGGGACCCCGGGGACCCCCGTCGCCTGACCCTGCGGGTGGCCGTGAGCCCGTGGCGTCACGGCCTCCTGCTGGGGCTGTCGGAGCGAGGTCGCTTCGAGGGCGCCGAGTTCGCGGCCTGGTGGGACGACGGCGGTGGTGGTGGTGGCAACTTCGCGGTGATGACTCCTCACCTCACTACCCCCCTTCCTCACCACTCACCTCACCACTCACCTCACCACCCCCCTTCCTCACCACTCACCTCATCACTCACCTCACCACCCCCCTTCCTCACCACTCACCTCATCACTCACCTCACTACCCCCCTTCCTCACCACTCACCTCACCACTCACCTCACCACCCCCCTTCCTCCTCACCACTCACCTCATCACTCACCTCACCACCCCCCCCTTCCACCACTCACCTCACCACCACCTCACCACCCCCCTTCCTCACCACTCACCTCATCACTCACCTCACCACCCCCCTTCCTCACCACTCACCTTGTCACTCACCTCACCACCCCCCTTCCTCACCACTCACCTCATCACTCACCTCACCACCCCCCTTCCTCACCACTCACCTCATCACTCACCTCATCACCCCCCTTCCTCACCACTCACTCTCATCACTCACCTCACTACCCCCCTTCCTCACCACTCACCTCATCACTCACCTCATCACCCCCCTTCCTCACCACTCACCTCATCACTCACCTCACCACCCCCCTTCCTCACCACTCACCTCATCACTCACCTCATCACCCCCCTTCCTCACCACTCACCTCATCACTCACCTCACTACCCCCCTTCCTCACCACTCACCTTGTCACTCACCTCACCACCCCCCTTCCTCGCCACTCACCTCGTCACTCACCTCACCACCCCCCTTCCTCACCACTCACCTCATCACTCACCTCACCACCCCCTTCCTCACCACTCACCTCATCACTCACCTCACCACCCCCCTTCCTCACCACTCACCTCGTCACTCACCTCACCACCCCCCTTCCTCACCACTCACCTCGTCACTCACCTCACCACCCCCCCTTCCTCACCACTCACCTCATCACTCACCTCTCACCCCCCTTCCTCACCACTCACCTCATCACTCACCTCACTACCCCCCTTCCTCACCACTCACCTCATCACTCACCTCATCACCCCCCTTCCTCACCACTCACCTCATCACTCACCTCCACCCCCCTTCCTCACCACTCACCTGTCACTCACCTCCCCACCCCCCTTCCTCGCCACTCACCTCGTCACTCACCTCACCACCCCCCTTCCTCACCACTCACCTCATCACTCACCTCACACCCCCTTCCTCACCACTCACCTGTTACTCACCTCACCACCCCCCTTCCTCACCACTCACCTCATCACTCACCTCACCACCCCCCTTCCTCACCACTCACCTCATCACTCACCTCACCACCCCACCTTCCTCGCAGCTCACCTCATCACTCACCTCACCACCCCCCTTCCTCACCACTCACCTCATCACTCACCTCACCACCCCCCTTCCTCACCACTCACCTCGTCACTCACCTCACCACCCCTCTTCCTCACCACTCACCTCGTCACTCACCTCACTACCCCCCTTCCTCACCACTCACCTCTCACTCACTCACCTCCCACCCCCCTTCCTCACCACTCACCTCGTCACTCACCTCACCACCCCTCTTCCTCACCACTCACCTCGTCACTCACCTCACTACCCCCCTTCCTCACCACTCACCTCGTCACTCACCTCACCACCCCCCTTCCTCACCACTCACCTCATCACTCACCTCACCACCCCCCTTCCTCACCACTCACCTCGTCACTCACCTCACCACCCCTCTTCCTCACCACTCACCTCGTCACTCACCTCACCACCCCCCTTCCTCACCACTCACCTCGTCACTCACCTCACCACCCCTCTTCCTCACCACTCACCTCATCACTCACCTCACCAACCCCCTTCCTCACCACTCACCTCGTCACTCACCTCACCACCCCTCTTCCTCACCACTCACCTCGTCACTCACCTCACCACCCCCCTTCCTCACCACTCACTCGTCACTCACCTCACCACCCCCCTTCCTCACCACTCACCTCATCACTCACCTCACCACCCCCTTCCTCGCCGCTCACCTCATCACTCACCTCATCACCCCCCTTCCTCACCACTCACCTCATCACTCACCTCACCACCCCCCTTCCTCACCACTCACCCTGTCACTCACCTCACCACCCCCCTTCCTCACCACTCACCTCATCACTCATCCACCACCCCCTTCCTCACCACTCACCTTGTTACTCACCTCACCACCCCCCTTCCTCACCACTCACCCTCACTCACCTCACCACCCCCCTTCCTCACCACTCACCTCATAACTCACCTCACCACCCCCCTTCCTCGCAGCTCACCTCATCACTCACCTCACCACCCCCCTTCCTCACCACTCACCTCATCACTCACCTCACCACCCCCCCCTCACACCACTCACCTCATCACTCACCTCACCACCCCTCTTCCTCACCACTCACCTCATCACTCACCTCACCACCCCTTCCTCACCACTCACCTCATCACTCACCTCACCACCCCCTTCCTCGCCGCTCACCCATCACTCACCTCACCACCCCCCTTCCTCACCACTCACCTCATCACACTCACCCCCCCCCCTCCCACCACTCACCCGTCACTCACCTCACCACCCCCCTTCCTCACCACTCACCCCGTCACTCACCTCACTACCCCCCTTCCTCACCACTCACCCGTCACTCACCTCACCACCCCCCTTCCTCACCACTCACCTCATCACTCACCTCACCACCCCCCTTCCTCACCACTCACCTCATCACTCACCTCACCACCCCCCTTCCTCGCCGCTCACCTCATCACTCACCTCACCACCCCCCTTCCTCACCACTCACCTCATCACTCACCTCACCACCCCCCTTCCTCACCACTCACCCCGTCACTCACCTCACCACCCCCCTTCCTCACCACTCACCCCATCACTCACCTCACTACCCCCCCTTCCTCACCACTCACCCCGTCACTCACCTCACCACCCCCCTTCCTCACCACTCACCTCATCACTCACCTCACCACCCCCTTCCTCACCACTCACCCGTCATCACCTCACCACCCCTTCCTCACCATCACCACGTCCTCACCTCACCACCCCCTTCCTCACACTCCCCGTCACTCACCTCACCACCCCCCTTCTCTCACCACTCACCTCATCACTCACCTCACCACCCCCTTCCTCACCACTCACCTTGTCACTCACCTCACCACCCCCCTTCCTCAACAACCCATCATCACTCACCACCACCCCTTCCTCACCACTCACCCCGTCACTCACCTCACCCCTTCCTCACCACTCACCCCGTCACTCACCTCACTACCCCCCTTCCTCACCACTCACCCCGTCACTCACCTCACCACCCCCCTTCCTCACCACTCACCTCATCACTCACCTCACCACCCCTTCCTCACCACTCACCCGTCACTCACCTCACCACCCCCTTCCTCACCACTCACCACGTCACTCACCTCACCACCCCCCTTCCTCACCACACCCGTCACTCACCTCACCACCCCCTTCCTCACCACTCACCACGTCACTCATCACCACCCCCCTTCCTCACCACTCACCACGTCACTCACCTCACCACCCCCTTCCTCACCACTCACCCCGTCACTCACCTCACTACCCCCCTTCCTCACCACTCACCACGTCACTCACCTCACCACCCCCCTTCCTCACCACTCACCTCATCACTCACCTCACTACCCCCCTTCCTCACACTCACCACGTCACTCACCTCACCACCCCCCTTCCTCACCACTCACCTCATCACTCACCTCACCACCCCCCTTCCTCACCACTCACCACGTCACTCACCTCACCACCCCCCTTCCTCACCACCACCCCGTCACTCACCTCACTACCCCCCTTCCTCACCACTCACCACGTCACTCACCTCACCCCCCCCTTCCTCACCACTCACCTCATCACTCACCTCACTACCCCCCTTCCTCACCACTCACCTCATCACTCACCTCACTACCCGCCTTCCTCACTGCTCACCTAGTCACTCACCTCACTACCCCCCTTCCTCACCACTCACCTAGTCACTCACCTCACTACCCCCCTTCCTCACCGCTCACCTCATCACTCACCTCATCACCCCCTTCCTCACCGCTCACCTAGTCACTCACCTCACCACCCACCCCTTCCTCACCACTCACCTCACTACCCCCCTTCCTCACCACTCACCCCGTCACTCACCACCACCCCCCTTCCTCACCACTCACCCCGTCACTCACCTCAAGGCCAGACCTCGTGATTCCTCACCTCACCTCACCACCCACCCCCTTCCTCACCGCTCACCTCGTTACTCACCTGGATGCCAGACCACGTGATTCCTCACCTCACCACCCACCCCCCTTCCTCACCACTCACCTCGTCACTCACTCGCTGTCTCTCCTCGAGCCTCCAAGAGCCTCTCAGAATCGGATTAGCGGCACCAAGATGGTTGCGTTTCTCTCACGCGATGGGACTTTGTAGGATGAACGTTGAGATTGATGAGGGGCACGGGGTGACCGATACGGTCTGAATTGATCTGTGATCAGGTAAGGGGGGGGCACTGATAACGGGTTGGTGGTGTGCTTCCTTAAAAGCCTTCGCCACGACCCTGCGAGATAGCGATCCACCTCGAGACGTCCGCTCGCTACCACCACACCACCGTCATCACCACCATGAAACCACCACCACCACCGTCATCACCACCATGATACCACCAACACAACCGTCACCACCATGATACCCACCACCCACCACCGTCATCACCACCATGATACCACCACCACCATCGTCATCACCACCATGATACCACCACCACCACCGTCATCACCACCATGGTACCACCACCACCATCATCATCACCACCATGATACCACCACCACCACCGTCATCACCACCATGACACCATCACCACCGTCATCACCACCATGACACCATCACCACCGTCATCACCACCATGATACCACCACACCATCGTCATCACCACCATGACACCACACCACCACGTCATCACCATGATACCATCACCACCGTCATCACCACCATGACCACCACCACCACCGTCATCACCACCATGACACCACCACCACCACCATCGTCATCACCACCATGACACCACCACCACCACCGTCATCACCACCATGACACCACCACCACCATCGTCATCACCACCATGACACACCACCACCATCGTCATCACCACCATGATACCACACCACCACCATCATCATCACACCATGATACACCACCATCATCATCATCACCACCATGATACCACCACCACCACCACACCATCGTCCGCCACCATGATACACCACCACCACCACCACCATCGTCATCGCCACCATGATACAACCACCACCACCGTCATCACCACCATGACACCACCCACTACCACCACCACCACCGTCATCACCACCATGATACCACCACCACCACCACCACCGTCATCACCACCATGATACCACCACCACCACCATCGTCATCACCACCATGATACCACCACCACCATCGTCAACACCACCATGACACCACCACCACCACCACCATCGTCATCACCACCATGATACCACCACCACCCACCATCGTCATCACCACCATGACACCACCCCACCACCACCACCGTCATCACCACCATGATACCACCACCACCCGTCATCACCACCATGATACCACCACCACCACCGTCATCACCACCATGATACCACCACCACCACCGTCATCACCACCATGATACCACCCCCACCATCGT
>NW_026892256.1:0-12484 GCF_015708825.2 Lethenteron reissneri | reverse complement strand
GTCTCTCTCTACGTGAGTGTCACTGTAGTCTACAGCTGCCTGTCTCGCTGTGTCTCTCTACGTGAGTGTCACTGTTAGTCTACAGCTGTCTCCTGTCTCGCTGTGTCTCTCTCTACGTGAATGTCACTGTTAGTCTACAGCTGCCTCCCGTGTGATGTAAGGGAAAAAGTTTAGCTGGAAGCATATTATATTTTTTTGCGACATAGAATTGTAATGTATTACTTACTGTTGTAGCTCAGCTTATTGGAGAGTATATTTAGTATAATGATGATACTATGAAGTTTATACTTTAGCTTTTTTACGTGGTTGTTTAGTTACTGCAGCTACATACTATTAACATCCTACCCTTTATAATGCTACCCATATCCCCTCCCTTTGATGCTGCTAATCCTGCATAATGCACGGGCATAATTACTTTGAAAACCCCCCGTCCCACCTCCTACGCATTTCACAAGTAGTACTAATCACATACCTGCATTTCCCATAAATATGCTAAATTCCTCTTGATATGAAAATAATTTTGTCATTGCGCCCTCCCCCCCATCCAACCCAGCTTAAATATACGCTCCAAGCATGGTGGTGTTTCATTTTGCTTCCTCTTAGTATCTTTCACTCGACGGTCAATGGTATAGTGTATAGCAGATTGTATAATAATAAATAGTATAAAATTGTAATGTTTAATACAATGTATAAGGCAATATATATAGTATCGTAATTTTCGATTTAAAGCTTTCGTGACTGCAGGGATTCATCTTCTTGTTTCTTTCGGTAAAGTCACGTAGAAGGGAAGTAATAAAATAATAAAAATAAAACATAATAAAACAATTCTCACGACGTTTCGGCTACAACGCAAGCAGCCGTCTTCAGGTGAAGAATGAGACACTACCAAACTAGGAGCTTATATATAAGCTGCATTGGGGGTTGAAGAGCGCCTTAACAAAAAGAATGTGCATGTGAAGAGGAATTTAGCATATTCATGGAAAATGCGTAGGCGTTGGGCGGGGGGGTGTCAAAGTCATATTATGCCCATGCATTATGCAGGATCAGCAGCAACCAAGGGGGGTGCAGGGATTAGCAGTAACAAAGGAAAGGAATGTTAATGATATGTAGCTGCAGTTACTCAACAACCACGTAGAAAACTAAAGTATAAACTACATAAAAAACCAAAGTATAAACTGCATCGCACCATCAGTATACTTACTATACTCTATAATAAGCTGAGTTACTAACAGCAAGTAATACATTACAATTCTACCTCGTAAAAATTCTATAATATGCTTCCATCTAAACCTTATTCTCTTATATCACACGAGCATATACCGTACTATATACTGCCATAGATAAACCCAACATTAAATTATATACTGTATTGCTGTAAACCAACCTATATCTTATACATTTAATATAACACTATGTATTATTCTACACACCCTAATGTGTATCGAAATGGTTTATTACGTCCTTCCAATGATTGCTGAGCCAGAATCCATCTTCTCGGTTAAAATTGTCTCTGTGTTTGTATATGTGGATCGCCTCATGAACGAATCTCTCATGATAGCCAGATGGCTTGCAGAGAACCTCTGTCTTGGAGAAGTCGATATCATGTGAGCCCACTGAGTTGTAACAGTGATCTGCCACGGCTGAGGTGTTTGTCCTACCGTGTTTCAGGTCAGCTTTATGTTCACGGATGCGGTCCGAGACATGTCGTTTGGTTTCCCCAATGTAACTGCTACCACAGAGGCAACTTAGTTTGTAGACGCCAGGGTACTGTATGTCTGGAACCACATCTTTTACAGACGGTACCAGATCACGGATTTTATGTACTGTGTTGAATCGGACCTGGATCTTGTGTTTAATCAGGATTTTGGAGATCTTTTTTGTGACCCCAGCAATGTAGGGTAAGGTGATGGTCTTGAAAGGCTCCTCAACAGGATCCTTCTTGATGGTTGGAGTGATGGCTTTGCGGATTGTATAGTCGGAGTAACCATTTGCCTTAAGAGCTTGGCGTAAGTGTTTGAGTTCACTGGAAATGTGTTCATGGTCGGAGATGCATTGGGCTCTATGATATAGAGTCTTGATGAGGGAATTCTTCTGGGATGGATGGTGGTGGGAATCCGGTTTTAGATAAGCATCCGTGTGGGTGGCTTTCCTGTAGACAGAGTGGCTCATTGAACCATCAGGTCTCCTTTTGATTAGGACATCCAAAAAGGGTAGCTTGCCATCATTTTCGACTTCCATGGTGAATCTGATGGCTGGGTGTATGGAATTGATGTGGTCGAGAAATTGGTCTAGAGCAGGCCGGCCATGTGGCCAGATGACAAAAGTGTCGTCTACGTACCTCTTCCATAAGGTCGGGCGTAGAGTGGCAGTCTGGATAGCGTCCGTCTCAAATTTCTCCATGAAGATGTTGGCTACAACCGGAGATAGGGGGGAGCCCATTGGGGTGCCCTCAATTTGCTTGTAGAAGGTTCCATTCCAGGTGAAGTATGTATTGGTTAAGCAGTGTTTCACCAGGGGGGGTACCCCAGCATTCAGTCCTTGATGAACCAAGTCTTCAATGATTGCGATGGTGTCAGGCACAGGTACCTTGGTGAACAAGGAAACCACATCAAAACTGACAAGCAGGTCGTCTGGGGACAGGGCAATCCCCTTGATTGTCGATACCAGGTCAGTAGAGTTTAGTACTGCAGAGGTGGTTTTTTCCAGTGAAAGGCCGTAGGATTTCGGACAAAAAACGAGCCAGTTTGTAAGTGGGGGAGTTGATAGTAGAGACAATGGGACGAAGAGGTGTATCTTCTTTATGTATCTTTGGCAAGCCGTACAATCTTGGTGGTCTGGCTGCAGAAGGTTTCAACGAGAACTGTTTGGTCTGATCAATTAATGCGGTTGAAGCAGAAATGATGTTGTTGGTTTTGGAGACGAGGCTGTTGGTGGGGTCTCTTTTTATTTTTGTATAGCTGCCATCGTTTAATAGTTCTTGAATTTTGTTGTTGTATTCTATTTTGTCCATGATGACAGTGGCATTGCCTTTGTCGGCTGAGAGGATGACAATGTCATCCCTCTTTTTTAATTGAGCTAATTCAAAACGCTCCTCTTTGCTGATGTTGCTAGCTGGCATCTTAGCGTTTTTGAGGGTTACAGAGATTTCAGATCTTGCTACGTCTGCAGCGATGTGACTCAAGCCCTTGAGAGCTACATCTACTCGAGCAATTATATCATTAACTGGTATGTGTCTAGGTGTGACTGCAAAGTTTAGTCCTTTAGCTAAAACGGATTTCAAACCTTCAGAAATAGGACTGTTACTGCGATTAATTACGACTTTGTTAATATCTAGCTTTTCAATGTGTGGGTCCGGTTTCTTGTTTGAGAGGCGATTGAATTTGGAAATCAAGTTGTCCTTACATTTAGTCGACATAGCGGCAGCTGAAGAGGCAGTCATTTTTTCCACATGTTCCCAATCCGATGTGGACATTGTTACACTCAAAGATAAGTGTGATTTGTAGAGTGTCTTGTCTAACTGATCTAGTTCGGTGCGCGTAAGTCTGATTTTCTCTGAGATAAGAGCTAAGCTAGTTCTAGACAGAATTCGTTTCGCATTAGAAGAAGTTACAGCAGCAGATGTTAGTGTAAATGCGTTTGGTATTACCTTAGAGTCGCGGCATCTCTTCAGAAAGGTGAGAGACTCGATTAGCTGAGCCTTCTTATCCCGGAGCTTGTTGAAGGATCTCAAAGTTATGTGGAAACCCTCCCCGTAGAGGCGGTTAAATTTCGATTTAAAGCTTTCGTGACTGCAGGGATTCATCTTCTTGTTTCTTTCGGTAAAGTCACGTAGAAGGGAAGTAATAAAATAATAAAAATAAAACATAATAAAACAATTCTCACGACGTTTCGGCTACAACGCAAGCAGCCGTCTTCAGGTGAAGAATGAGACACTACCAAACTAGGAGCTTATATATAAGCTGCATTGGGGGTTGAAGAGCGCCTTAACAAAAAGAATGTGCATGTGAAGAGGAATTTAGCATATTCATGGAAAATGCGTAGGCGTTGGGCGGGGGGGTGTCAAAGTCATATTATGCCCATGCATTATGCAGGATCAGCAGCAACCAAGGGGGGTGCAGGGATTAGCAGTAACAAAGGAAAGGAATGTTAATGATATGTAGCTGCAGTTACTCAACAACCACGTAGAAAACTAAAGTATAAACTACATAAAAAACCAAAGTATAAACTGCATCGCACCATCAGTATACTTACTATACTCTATAATAAGCTGAGTTACTAACAGCAAGTAATACATTACAATTCTACCTCGTAAAAATTCTATAATATGCTTCCATCTAAACCTTATTCTCTTATATCACACGAGCATATACCGTACTATATACTGCCATAGATAAACCCAACATTAAATTATATACTGTATTGCTGTAAACCAACCTATATCTTATACATTTAATATAACACTATGTATTATTCTACACACCCTAATGTGTATCGAAATGGTTTATTACGTCCTTCCAATGATTGCTGAGCCAGAATCCATCTTCTCGGTTAAAATTGTCTCTGTGTTTGTATATGTGGATCGCCTCATGAACGAATCTCTCATGATAGCCAGATGGCTTGCAGAGAACCTCTGTCTTGGAGAAGTCGATATCATGTGAGCCCACTGAGTTGTAACAGTGATCTGCCACGGCTGAGGTGTTTGTCCTACCGTGTTTCAGGTCAGCTTTATGTTCACGGATGCGGTCCGAGACATGTCGTTTGGTTTCCCCAATGTAACTGCTACCACAGAGGCAACTTAGTTTGTAGACGCCAGGGTACTGTATGTCTGGAACCACATCTTTTACAGACGGTACCAGATCACGGATTTTATGTACTGTGTTGAATCGGACCTGGATCTTGTGTTTAATCAGGATTTTGGAGATCTTTTTTGTGACCCCAGCAATGTAGGGTAAGGTGATGGTCTTGAAAGGCTCCTCAACAGGATCCTTCTTGATGGTTGGAGTGATGGCTTTGCGGATTGTATAGTCGGAGTAACCATTTGCCTTAAGAGCTTGGCGTACGTGTTTGAGTTCTCGTTGAAACCTTCTGCAGCCAGACCACCAAGATTGTACGGCTTGCCAAAGATACATAAAGAAGATACACCTCTTCGTCCCATTGTCTCTACTATCAACTCCCCCACTTACAAACTGGCTCGTTTTTTGTCCGAAATCCTACGGCCTTTCACTGGAAAAACCACCTCTGCAGTACTAAACTCTACTGACCTGGTATCGACAATCAAGGGGATTGCCCTGTCCCCAGACGACCTGCTTGTCAGTTTTGATGTGGTTTCCTTGTTCACCAAGGTACCTGTGCCTGACACCATCGCAATCATTGAAGACTTGGTTCATCAAGGACTGAATGCTGGGGTACCCCCCCTGGTGAAACACTGCTTAACCAATACATACTTCACCTGGAATGGAACCTTCTACAAGCAAATTGAGGGCACCCCAATGGGCTCCCCCCTATCTCCGGTTGTAGCCAACATCTTCATGGAGAAATTTGAGACGGACGCTATCCAGACTGCCACTCTACGCCCGACCTTATGGAAGAGGTACGTAGACGACACTTTTGTCATCTGGCCACATGGCCGGCCTGCTCTAGACCAATTTCTCGACCACATCAATTCCATACACCCAGCCATCAGATTCACCATGGAAGTCGAAAATGATGGCAAGCTACCCTTTTTGGATGTCCTAATCAAAAGGAGACCTGATGGTTCAATGAGCCACTCTGTCTACAGGAAAGCCACCCACACGGATGCTTATCTAAAACCGGATTCCCACCACCATCCATCCCAGAAGAATTCCCTCATCAAGACTCTATATCATAGAGCCCAATGCATCTCCGACCATGAACACATTTCCAGTGAACTCAAACACGTACGCCAAGCTCTTAAGGCAAATGGTTACTCCGACTATACAATCCGCAAAGCCATCACTCCAACCATCAAGAAGGATCCTGTTGAGGAGCCTTTCAAGACCATCACCTTACCCTACATTGCTGGGGTCACAAAAAAGATCTCCAAAATCCTGATTAAACACAAGATCCAGGTCCGATTCAACACAGTACATAAAATCCGTGATCTGGTACCGTCTGTAAAAGATGTGGTTCCAGACATACAGTACCCTGGCGTCTACAAACTAAGTTGCCTCTGTGGTAGCAGTTACATTGGGGAAACCAAACGACATGTCTCGGACCGCATCCGTGAACATAAAGCTGACCTGAAACACGGTAGGACAAACACCTCAGCCGTGGCAGATCACTGTTACAACTCAGTGGGCTCACATGATATCGACTTCTCCAAGACAGAGGTTCTCTGCAAGCCATCTGGCTATCATGAGAGATTCGTTCATGAGGCGATCCACATATACAAACACAGAGACAATTTTAACCGAGAAGATGGATTCTGGCTCAGCAATCATTGGAAGGACGTAATAAACCATTTCGATACACATTAGGGTGTGTAGAATAATACATAGTGTTATATTAAATGTATAAGATATAGGTTGGTTTACAGCAATACAGTATATAATTTAATGTTGGGTTTATCTATGGCAGTATATAGTACGGTATATGCTCGTGTGATATAAGAGAATAAGGTTTAGATGGAAGCATATTATAGAATTTTTACGAGGTAGAATTGTAATGTATTACTTGCTGTTAGTAACTCAGCTTATTATAGAGTATAGTAAGTATACTGATGGTGCGATGCAGTTTATACTTTGGTTTTTTATGTAGTTTATACTTTAGTTTTCTACGTGGTTGTTGAGTAACTGCAGCTACATATCATTAACATTCCTTTCCTTTGTTACTGCTAATCCCTGCACCCCCCTTGGTTGCTGCTGATCCTGCATAATGCATGGGCATAATATGACTTTGACACCCCCCCGCCCAACGCCTACGCATTTTCCATGAATATGCTAAATTCCTCTTCACATGCACATTCTTTTTGTTAAGGCGCTCTTCAACCCCCAATGCAGCTTATATATAAGCTCCTAGTTTGGTAGTGTCTCATTCTTCACCTGAAGACGGCTGCTTGCGTTGTAGCCGAAACGTCGTGAGAATTGTTTTATTATGTTTTATTTTTATTATTTTATTACTTCCCTTCTACGTGACTTTACCGAAAGAAACAAGAAGATGAATCCCTGCAGTCACGAAAGCTTTAAATCGAAATTTAACCGCCTCTACGGGGAGGGTTTCCACATAACTTTGAGATCCTTCAACAAGCTCCGGGATAAGAAGGCTCAGCTAATCGAGTCTCTCACCTTTCTGAAGAGATGCCGCGACTCTAAGGTAATACCAAACGCATTTACACTAACATCTGCTGCTGTAACTTCTTCTAATGCGAAACGAATTCTGTCTAGAACTAGCTTAGCTCTTATCTCAGAGAAAATCAGACTTACGCGCACCGAACTAGATCAGTTAGACAAGACACTCTACAAATCACACTTATCTTTGAGTGTAACAATGTCCACATCGGATTGGGAACATGTGGAAAAAATGACTGCCTCTTCAGCTGCCGCTATGTCGACTAAATGTAAGGACAACTTGATTTCCAAATTCAATCGCCTCTCAAACAAGAAACCGGACCCACACATTGAAAAGCTAGATATTAACAAAGTCGTAATTAATCGCAGTAACAGTCCTATTTCTGAAGGTTTGAAATCCGTTTTAGCTAAAGGACTAAACTTTGCAGTCACACCTAGACACATACCAGTTAATGATATAATTGCTCGAGTAGATGTAGCTCTCAAGGGCTTGAGTCACATCGCTGCAGACGTAGCAAGATCTGAAATCTCTGTAACCCTCAAAAACGCTAAGATGCCAGCTAGCAACATCAGCAAAGAGGAGCGTTTTGAATTAGCTCAATTAAAAAAGAGGGATGACATTGTCATCCTCTCAGCCGACAAAGGCAATGCCACTGTCATCATGGACAAAATAGAATACAACAACAAAATTCAAGAACTATTAAACGATGGCAGCTATACAAAAATAAAAAGAGACCCCACCAACAGCCTCGTCTCCAAAACCAACAACATCATTTCTGCTTCAACCGCATTAATTGATCAGACCAAACAGTTCTCGTTGAAACCTTCTGCAGCCAGACCACCAAGATTGTACGGCTTGCCAAAGATACATAAAGAAGATACACCTCTTCGTCCCATTGTCTCTACTATCAACTCCCCCACTTACAAACTGGCTCGTTTTTTGTCCGAAATCCTACGGCCTTTCACTGGAAAAACCACCTCTGCAGTACTAAACTCTACTGACCTGGTATCGACAATCAAGGGGATTGCCCTGTCCCCAGACGACCTGCTTGTCAGTTTTGATGTGGTTTCCTTGTTCACCAAGGTACCTGTGCCTGACACCATCGCAATCATTGAAGACTTGGTTCATCAAGGACTGAATGCTGGGGTACCCCCCCTGGTGAAACACTGCTTAACCAATACATACTTCACCTGGAATGGAACCTTCTACAAGCAAATTGAGGGCACCCCAATGGGCTCCCCCCTATCTCCGGTTGTAGCCAACATCTTCATGGAGAAATTTGAGACGGACGCTATCCAGACTGCCACTCTACGCCCGACCTTATGGAAGAGGTACGTAGACGACACTTTTGTCATCTGGCCACATGGCCGGCCTGCTCTAGACCAATTTCTCGACCACATCAATTCCATACACCCAGCCATCAGATTCACCATGGAAGTCGAAAATGATGGCAAGCTACCCTTTTTGGATGTCCTAATCAAAAGGAGACCTGATGGTTCAATGAGCCACTCTGTCTACAGGAAAGCCACCCACACGGATGCTTATCTAAAACCGGATTCCCACCACCATCCATCCCAGAAGAATTCCCTCATCAAGACTCTATATCATAGAGCCCAATGCATCTCCGACCATGAACACATTTCCAGTGAACTCAAACACGTACGCCAAGCTCTTAAGGCAAATGGTTACTCCGACTATACAATCCGCAAAGCCATCACTCCAACCATCAAGAAGGATCCTGTTGAGGAGCCTTTTCAAGACCATCACCTTACCCTACATTGCTGGGGTCACAAAAAAGATCTCCAAAATCCTGATTAAACACAAGATCCAGGTCCGATTCAACACAGTACATAAAATCCGTGATCTGGTACCGTCTGTAAAAGATGTGGTTCCAGACATACAGTACCCTGGCGTCTACAAACTAAGTTGCCTCTGTGGTAGCAGTTACATTGGGGAAACCAAACGACATGTCTCGGACCGCATCCGTGAACATAAAGCTGACCTGAAACACGGTAGGACAAACACCTCAGCCGTGGCAGATCACTGTTACAACTCAGTGGGCTCACATGATATCGACTTCTCCAAGACAGAGGTTCTCTGCAAGCCATCTGGCTATCATGAGAGATTCGTTCATGAGGCGATCCACATATACAAACACAGAGACAATTTTAACCGAGAAGATGGATTCTGGCTCAGCAATCATTGGAAGGACGTAATAAACCATTTCGATACACATTAGGGTGTGTAGAATAATACATAGTGTTATATTAAATGTATAAGATATAGGTTGGTTTTACAGCAATACAGTATATAATTTAATGTTGGGTTTATCTATGGCAGTATATAGTACGGTATATGCTCGTGTGATATAAGAGAATAAGGTTTAGATGGAAGCATATTATAGAATTTTTACGAGGTAGAATTGTAATGTATTACTTGCTGTTAGTAACTCAGCTTATTATAGAGTATAGTAAGTATACTGATGGTGCGATGCAGTTTATACTTTGGTTTTTATGTAGTTTATACTTTAGTTTTCTACGTGGTTGTTGAGTAACTGCAGCTACATATCATTAACATTCCTTTCCTTTGTTACTGCTAATCCCTGCACCCCCCTTGGTTGCTGCTGATCCTGCATAATGCATGGGCATAATATGACTTTGACACCCCCCCGCCCAACGCCTACGCATTTTCCATGAATATGCTAATTCCTCTTCACATGCACATTCTTTTGTTAAGGCTGCTCTTCAACCCCCAATGCAGCTTATATATAAGCTCCTAGTTGGTAGGTC
The DNA here is from genome assembly GCF_015708825.2 of Lethenteron reissneri. Lineage (NCBI taxonomy): Eukaryota > Metazoa > Chordata > Hyperoartia > Petromyzontiformes > Petromyzontidae > Lethenteron > Lethenteron reissneri. The sequence continues at coordinate 2,387 of NW_026892256.1, read as the reverse complement.
TCATTCTTCACCTGAAGACGGCTGCTTGCGTTGTAGCCGAACGTCGTGAGAATTGTTTTATTATGTTTTATTTTTATTATTTATTACTTCCCTTCTACGTGGACTTTACCGAAAGAAACAAGAAGATGAATCCCTGCAGTCACGAAAGCTTTAAATCGAATTTAACCGCCTCTACGGGGAGGGTTTCCACATACTTTGAGATCCTTCAACAAGCTCCGGGAATAAGAAGGCTCAGCTAATCGAGTCTCTCACCTTTCTGAAGAGATGCCGCGACTCTAAGGTAATACCAAACGCTTTACACTAACATCTGCTGCTTGTAACTTCTTCTAATGCGAAACGAATTCTGTCTAGAACTAGCTTAGCTCTTATCTCAGAGTGAAAATCAGACTTACGCGCACGAACTAGATCAGTTAGACAAGACACTCTACAAATCCACACTATCTTTGAGTGTAACAATGTCCACATCGGATTTGGGAACTGTTGGAAAAAATGACTGCCTCTTCAGCTGCCGCTATGTCGGACTAAATGTACGGACAACTTGATTTCCAAATTTCAATCGGCCTCTCAAACAAGAACCGGACCCACACATTGAAAAGCTTATGATATTAACAACGTCGTAATTAATCGCAGTAAACAGTCCTATTTCTGAAGGTTTGAAATCAGGTTTTAGCTTAAAGGACTAAACTTTTTGCAGTAACACCTAGACACCTACCAGTTAATGATCCCTTATAATGCTCGAGGTAGATGTAGCTCTCAAGGGCTTGAGTCCACCTCGCTGCAGACGTAAGCAAGATCTGAAATCTCTGTAACCCTCAAGAACGCTAAGATGCCAGCTCGGCAACCATCAGCCAAAGAGGAGCGTTTTGAATTAGCTCAATTAAAAAAGAGGGATGACATTGTCATCCTCTCAGCCGACAAAGGCAATGCCACTGTCATCATGGACAAAATAGAATACAACAACAAAATTCAAGAACTTAAACGATGGCAGCTATACAAAAATAAAAAGAGACCCCACCAACAGCCTCGTCTCCAAAACCAACAACATCATTTCTGCTTCAACCGCATTAATTGATCAGACCAAACAGTTCTCGTTGAAACCTTCTGCAGCCAGACCACCAAGATTGTACGGCTTGCCAAAGATACATAAAGAAGATACACCTCTTCGTCCCATTGTCTACTATCAACCCCCACTTACAAACTGGCTCGTTTTTTGTCCGAAATCCTACGGCCTTTCACTGGAAAAACCACCTCTGCAGTACTAAACTCTACTGACCTGGTATCGACAATCAAGGGGATTGCCCTGTCCCCAGACGACCTGCTTGTCAGTTTTGATGTGGTTTCCTTGTTCACCAAGGTACCTGTGCCTGACACCATCGCAATCATTGAAGACTTGGTTCATCAAGGACTGAATGCTGGGGTACCCCCCTGGTGAACACTGCTTAACCAATACATACTTCACCTGGAATGGAACCTTCTACAAGCAAATTGAGGGCACCCCAATGGGCTCCCCCCTATCTCCGGTTGTAGCCAACATCTTCATGGAGAAATTTGAGACGGACGCATCCAGACTGCCACTCTACGCCCGACCTTATGGAAGAGGTACGTAGACGACACTTTTGTCATCTGGCCACATGGCCGGCCTGCTCTAGACCAATTTCTCGACCACATCAATTCCATACACCCAGCCATCAGATTCACCATGGAAGTCGAAAATGATGGCAAGCTACCCTTTTTGGATGTCCTAATCAAAAGGAGACCTGATGGTTCAATGAGCCACTCTGTCTACAGGAAAGCCACCCACACGGATGCTTATCTAAAACCGGATTCCCACCACCATCCATCTCAGAAGAATTCCCTCATCAAGACTCTATATCATAGAGCCCAATGCATCTCCGACCATGAACACATTTCCAGTGAACTCAAACACGTACGCCAAGCTCTTAAGGCAAATGGTTACTCCGACTATACAATCCGCAAAGCCATCACTCCAACCATCAAGAAGGATCCTGTTGAGGAGCCTTTCAAGACCATCACCTTACCCTACATTGCTGGGGTCACAAAAAGATCTCCAAAATCCTGATTAAACACAAGATCCAGGTCCGATTCAACACAGTACAAAATCCGTGATCTGGTACCGTCTGTAAAAGATGTGGTTCCAGACATACAGTACCCTGGCGTCTACAAACTAAGTTGCCTCTGTGGTAGCAGTTACATTGGGGAAACCAAACGACATGTCTCGGACCGCATCCGTGAACATAAAGCTGACCTGAAACACGGTAGGACAAACACCTCAGCCGTGGCAGATCACTGTTACAACTCAGTGGGCTCACATGATATGACTTCTCCAAGACAGAGGTTCTCTGCAAGCCATCTGGCTATCATGAGAG
>NW_026892255.1:0-11563 GCF_015708825.2 Lethenteron reissneri | reverse complement strand
TCGGCATTCATAACGTGGTTGACCAATAGGGAGCCATCCCTTGATTGCACCCGGGCGTCGATCAGCCTCCCCATTATATCTGTACCAAATGGAAATTCTCCCGGTACAGCTATTGAAGGCTTCACGAACTACGCAGTCAAAATAGATGTTAAATAATGTGGGAGCCAGAGGACATCCCTGTCGTACCCCAAGGTGTACAGGGAAAGGCTCCGACTCCCGGCCACGTAGTTTTACCCGGGCCCGCTCACCATCATGAAGGTCCTTAATGATCGTGAGCAGAGGGTCAGGGACTCCGAAAGCACGAAGAACAACCCAGAGCCCAGGCCTACTGATGGTATCATAGGCCTTGACCAGGTCAATAAAGCAGAGATGTAGGTCTTGTTGGAATTCCCTACACTCACTCACACTCGCTCGCACTCACTCACACTCACTCACACTCGCTCGCTCACTCACTACTCACTCACTACTCACTCACTAACACTCACTCACACACTCACTCACACTCACTCACACACTCACTCGCTCACTCACTACTCACTCACTCACTACTCACTCACTAACACTCACACTCACTCACACTCACTCGCTCACTCACTACTCACTACTCACTACTCACTCACTAACACTCACTCACACACTCACTCACACTCACTCACACACTCACACTCACTCGCTCACTCTCACTCACTAACCACTCTCTCGCTCACTCACTCACACACACTCACTCACTCGCACTCACTCACACTCACTCACCACTCTCTCGCTCACACACACTCACTCGCACTCACTCGCTCACTCACTCACACTCACTCACCACTATCTCGCTCACGCATACTCACTCACACTCACTAACACTCACCCACCACTCACACTCACTAACACTCTCACCCACTCACACACTCACACTCACTCACTACTCACTAATACTCTCTCACACACTAACACTCACTCACACTCACACACTCTCACTAACACTCACTCACACTCACACACTCTCTCACTCACTAACACTCACACTCATTCATTAACACTCACACACTCACTCTCACCACTCTCGCACTGACTCTTAGTGGCGAGTGTGCGATGGAGTGGTCGAGCGCCAGGCGCAGTCAGTGCGCCACTTGAGCTTCCCTGTCGGGTCGAGTTCGGTTGCGAATCGACCTTCATCAACATCGCCGCCGTCATCGTCGTCATCATCGTCGTCACTGTCATTATCGTCATCATCATCGTCGTCATCGTCATCATCGTCGTCATTGTCGTTGTCATCGTCATCATCGTCATCGTCATCGTCGTCATCGTCGTTGTCATCGTCATCATCGTCATCGTCGTCATCGTCATCGTCGTCATCATCGTCGTCGTCGTCGTCATCATAGTCATCATCTACGTCATCATCGTCGTCATCGTCGTCGTCATCGTCGTCATCGTCATCATCATCATCACTGTATCATCGTCATCATCTTCGTCGTCATCATTATCTACGTCATCATCATCATCTACGTCATCATCATCATCATCTACGTCATCATCTACGTCATCATCGTCATCGCCATGGAGGCCTTAATCACCGCTAGTGCCTCGCTGGGGGCTGGGAGGTTCCCTCCCCCTCCCTCCATCCCCCACCCACCCCCACCGTCACCCCCCCCCCTCCCTCCCCCTCCCACCCCCCCTCCCCCTGACTCCACCCCCCCCCTCTCACCCCCTCCGTCACCCCCCCCTCCCTCCCCCCTCCCTCCCTCCCCCCTCCCTCGTCTTTCTCCCTCTCCCCCCTTTCGCCCCTCCCTCCCACCCCCTCCCTCCCCCTGACTCCATCCCCCCCTCCCTCCCTCCCCCTCCGTCACCCCCCCCCCCCACCCCCCTCTCCTCCCTCTCCCTCTCCCTGACTCCATCCCCCCCTCCCTCCCCCTCCCACCCCCTCCCTCCCTCCCCCTCCCACCCCCTCCCACCCCCTCCCTCCCCCTCCCACCCCCCCTCCCCCTGACTCCATCCCCTTCTCCCTCCCCCTCCCACCCCCTCCCACCCCCTCCCTCCCCCTCCCACCCCCTCCCTCCCCCCCCCCCCTCGCCCTGACTCCATCCCCCCCTCCCTCCCCCTCCGTCACCCCCCCTCCCACCCCCCTCTCCTCCCTCTCCCCCTCCCTCCCCCTGACTCCATCCCCCCCTCCCACCCCCCTCTCCCTGACTCCATCCCCCCCTCCGTCACCCCCCCTCACCCTGACTCCCTCCCCCGTCTCCCTCCCTCCCACTCCCCCCCCCTCCCTCTGTCTCTCTCCCTCCCTCCCCTCCCTTCCGCCCGGCCACGCCAAATAAACTCGACTCTTCAATTGTAAGGCGTGTAGTGGTGGTGGATGTGGTGGTGGTGGAGTGGTGGTGGAGTGGTGGTGGTGGAGTAGTGTGGTAGTGTGGTTGTGGAGTGGTGGTGGTGGAGTAGTGTGGTGGTGGAGTGGTGGTGGTGGAGTGGTGGTGGAGTAGTGTGGTGGTGGAGTGGTGGTGGTGGAGTGGTGGTGGAGTAGTGTGGTAGTGTGGTTGTGGAGTGGTGGTGGTGGAGTAGTGTGGTGGTGGAGTGGTGGTGGTGGAGTGGTGGTGGAGTAGTGTCATTTTCTCCAGAAACAACACAAAGCCACTACGAGTGGCCACGTGGAATGTTCGAACGCTCACTGCGGAGGAGAGGCTGCCACTCCTCTGTCGGGAGCTGGACCGGTACCGCCTGGATCTCTGTGGTATTCAGGAGGTCCGGTGGACCGGCTCTGGCTCCTGCCACCATGAGGAGTGGACAGTCCTCTACTCGGGGCAGAAGACTGCCAAACAACAGGGAGTGGCTCTTCTTCTGAACAAAAGAATGAAGGGGGCGTGGGAGCGTGGCGGTGAAGTGTGGGAAGCTGTGAGCCCCAGGATACTTTGGGCTCGCCTTCCCATCAACCGGAGTCGAGGAGTGGTGGTCGTGGTTACTTATGCCCCCACTGAAGACGAACATCCGTGGAGGGATGCAGACAAGGCCGATGAGTCAGATGCCTTTTATGAACTCCTGTCACAGGTGCTGGCTAAAGTGGCCACTCGGGACAGAGTCATCTTGTTGGGTGACTTCAATGCCCGAGTTGGTCATAATGCTGGCACCTGGTCTGGAGTGATTGGAAGGCATGGGCCAGATCAGCGCAATAACAACGGTAGCAGGTTGCTAGATTTTGTGCAGCCCATGGGCTTGTAATTACTAACACGCTGTTCCGGCATCGGCGCATCCATACAACATCATGCATGCATGCCGGGTCCAGGCAAGAACATCTGCTGGACTACATAGTGACGGAACAGCGGATGCGAGCCCATGTCCTTGACACCAGGACCTACCGTGGAGCTGATCTACCCTCTGACCATCGACTTGTCATCTGTAAGATGCGCCTGCCATTCTTCCACTCCGGTGTTGGGTGTACACCCAGGACCCCATTCAAACCTAAGGTGGCCTGGTCTCAGCTGATGAAAGTTTGAAGCGAGAATTTCATCATCGCTTGCGGCTGGGGTTGGCATCATCCCCCACTCCTCCAGATGTCGAGGGTAAATGGGTGAGGTTCAGGACTGTTACTCATGCAGCTGCAATGGCTGCTTTGGGTACGCGGTCCAGACCTCCCCAGAGACCCTGGCTGACAGAGGAGGTGTTCAGGCTGGCTGAGAAAAACGCCTTCTTTGAGATGGAATGTGCCTCAATGGCCCTCGATCCAAAATCCCTGTTTAACTCCATCAAAAAAGTAACCTGCAGCGCCACACCTATTACCACCATTAGGGGAAAAAACGGTGATCCAATCTTCGACTCCCAGGAACAGGTTTGCAGATTTGCTGAGCATTTCTGTGAAGTCCTGGGGGAGGGGAAATCCCTCCATATGGAAAACATCGTGGGACAAAGTGGGGATGACCCTGCTGAAGATGCAGTGCCTCAAATATCGGAAGAGGAAGTCACCCCCTGTGAGTGGTTGTCTAAGGTGTCATCTGTTGAGGAAGTACTGAAGGCGATCCAGAGTTTGATACCAGGAAAGGCACAGGGCAGAGATGATCTCCCAAGCGAAATGCTGAGGGAGGGTGGCGTTTGTGCACAGACTGGAACAACTACAGGGGCATCTCACTCCTCAGTGTGCCGGGAAAGGTCCTGGCAAGGGTTATTCAACATCGCCTTGCCAGGCACGCTGAGGAGAGGCTTGCGGAGTCCCAATGTGGTTTCAGGAAAGGGCGGTCCTGCACAGATGCCATATTTTCGGTCCGTTTGCTACAACAAAGGTGTAGGGAATTCCAACAAGACCTACATCTCTGCTTTATTGACCTGGTCAAGGCCTATGATACCATCAGTAGGCCTGGGCTCTGGATTGTTCTTTGTGCTTTCGGAGTCCCTGACCCTCTGCTCACGATCATTAAGGACCTTCATGATGGTGAGCGGGCCCGGGTAAAACTACGTGGCCGGGAGTCGGAGCCATTATCTGTTCACCTTTTAGGTGCGACAGAGATGTCCTCTGGCTCCCACATTATTTAACATCTATTTCGACCACGTAGTTCGTGAAGCCTTCAGTAGCTGTACCGGAGGAATTTTCATCTGGTACAGATATAATGGGAGGCTGATCGACGCCCGGGTGCGATCAAGGGATGGCTCCCTATTGGTCAACCACGTTATGTATGCCGATGATCTGGTAATTGCGGCTTACTCACAGGAGGAGTTGGAGGCGCTGCTGCTGAAACTGGAGCGTGCCACTAAGAGGTGGGGCCTTACCATCAGCCCCACCAAAACTAAGCACCTGCCTGGGTATTTTCTACCATCGGACACTCCACCCCCACAACTCCCAATTGGTGATGGGGCAGTTGTGGAGAGAGTGGAGAGTTTCCCATACCTGGGCAGTGTGCTCATGACCGGCTCCAGTTTATCAGCAGAGGTCGCACTCCGAATCAGTCGAGTGGCATATTTTCATTGGTTGGGTAACGCTGTGTGGAAGCTACCTGGTCTGTCGCTCCGCACGAAGCTTCGGGTCTTCTCGGCTACAGTCATTCCCTCCTCTACGCTTGCGAAACGTGGACCCCCCTAGTGGAGCATCTTCGCCGGTTAGAAACATTTAGGCTGGCCTGCCTACGATCAATCCTGGGTTTAACCAGGCTGGATTGCGTGAGGAGCTCACAAATCCTCGAAAGATCTGGACAAAGTCCCATCGGTGAGCTCCTCCGGCAGGCAAGGCTGCGTTGGCTGGGTCATGTAGCCCGCATGCCCAGCCACCGCATGCCCAAACAGCTTCTGTTCGGCTGGATTGAGGGGGCTAAACGGGCGCGGCATGGGCTAGAGAAGTGATGGAGCGATGTGGTACAGGAGGACGTGGAGCTGAGTGGACTTGCCGATGACTGGTACCAGCGGTGTCAAGATCGGCCTCTGTGGAGGAGGCTCGTGAAGGACGCTACTGGGCAGTTGGAGGCAGTCGCCCTCCAACAACAACGGAGGGCAGAGGAGCGACGCTCACAACAACGAGCGGAGCGCCGGGTGGATAAAGCACAGCAAGTTGGCACAGTAGGGGGCACAGGTGGTGCATCAGCCAGTCATCTCGGTCATCTCGGTCAGTCGACCCGTGGCACCTGCTGGGTCTGCCCCGTGACCTCCTGCCAGCGGGCGTTCGACACTTCACGTGGTGGCCTCAAGGTGCACGTGGCCTGGCACAAGCGTCGTGGTGACGTCACCGCCACTTAGTGGCGAATGGCGGTTGTTGATGTTGTTGATGTTTTTCAAATTTTCTTGCTGTGGTTTTCACACAGCTGATGATGATTTGCTCGTGTTGCAATCGAAACGTCGTGAGAATTTAATTGTTTAATTATCAATATTTAATTATTTTATTATTTCCCTTCTACGTCACTTTACCGAAAGAACCGAGAATACGAATCCCTGGGTAGGTCCGGGCGTTGTGACGTCACCACCCCCTCCGAGCGTCGTGACGTCACCTCGCCGTGCGTCGTGACGTCAACCCAGCCGAGCCGAGCGTCTTGACGTCACATCCGCCGAACGTCTTGCAGACGACGTCACATCCGCCCAGCGCCGTGACGTCACCAAGCCCCCAGCTATGGCGGCCGTCAGCTGAGGGAGCGAGTTGAGTCCAAAAGAGAAAAAAAGGAAAAATTTAAACGAAATAATTTAAAATAAATTTAAATCGAGAGGAGAGGCGCGGAAAGATGAGTGGAGACGACGAGAAAGATGACAAACACGGAAGGAAGCGGAGAGCCGCCGCCGCCATAGACGAGGTAACATCGAAAACCTCTCTCTCTGTCTCGCGGGCTCGTATCGATTCGATTTTGTTGTGTTTTTAGTTTGCGTCGATTCTCTCGTATCTCTTAACGCTCGTCGATTCCTCGGTTTCGACTCGCTAGTCGATTCCTTTGTTTTTTTTCTCTCGATTCTCTCGTTGTTTCCTTATAACTTAATGGTCTTTCGATTCCCTCGGCGTCGATTCTTTTCTCTAGTCGATTCTCTCGGTGTCTCGTAACGGTCGTCGATTCACTCGACTTCGATTCCACTTCGCGTTGATTCCTCGCGTCGATTACCTCCTATCTCTCAACGCTCTTCGATTCCTTTTGGGCAGTGATACAGCAATCATCATTCTGTGTATAGTGTAGTGTATAGTGTAGTATATAGTAGTGTATAGTAAGTAGTGTAGTGTATAGTGTATGTGAAGTATGGGAATTGACGGCAGGAACTTCTTGACGGGTAACACACTTTTATTAAATCCTTTAGGTATCACAATACAACGTGTGGTCTCTCTTCTTCCTCCGACACACTCCACTAATCTCGTGTAAGCTCTAGGCCTCTGGCTACACCCGATACACTTGACTCGTGTAGACCCTATGCCTCTGGCTACACACAATATACTCGACTCGTGTAAGCCCTATGCCTCTGGCTACACAATACACTCGACTCGTGTAAGCCCTATGCCCTGGCTACACATAGTACATTCGGCTCGTGTAGACCTATGGCTACACCCACTACACTCGCCTCTGGGTTACACAGAGTCCCGGTCCCCTTAGGACAGCGGGGCTAGGTACCCCAGGGCTCTAGGTCTTCATCCCCGTCTTCCTTCTTCGCTGGTTACACACTGCCCTTACGCCTGTGTGCATCCCCTTTTATAGCCCCTGCTCACGAGGGACGGAGCTGATGCGGCGTCGACGTGAGCGTCGTTCCTTAATGACCCAATCACGACGCACTCTCTCTACGATCCGCTTTCCCCAGCGCGTGTTAACATTACTCCACCAATCACACTGCGCTGCCACCTGATCACTCCCTCTCAGCGCGTCACCGCCCACACAGCCAATCATCACGCACTGTGCATACGATCCTTAATCCCAGCGCGTATCACCTCTACATCACCCCCTCCCACATAGCTTGCAGCCGGCCCGGCTGTTAACCTACAACACAACATAACGCAACGCAGTAATAAAGAACTCCACATCCCAGTGTGCCCCGTAACACAACAACAACAACAACATAACACAACCTTAAATATGAAGCAATATACAGCCCGACGAACAACACAATAAAAGCGAACACCGTAAAACGAACGCGCCAAGTGTCACTGTGACCCACGCAGTGCCGAGGCGCTCCGGCTGCCTCGACTCCGCACGTGGTAGGTTACACAAAGTAGCGCGACCTAGCGCGAGTCCGTCTGGCCGGTCCGTCGTATGGAATGGGACGTTGGCGACCGTCCGGTGTCTCCGGCAGCTCTAGACGGCACGGATCGGGCCTGGAAGGACCGGCCCCGCCGCGAAGATCCGGCCGCCGGTGGTCGGCAGCTGTCAGTTCCGAGACACCTGGGAGCGGATCAGGCGGAGACATGTGAGGATCAAGCAAAGACCTTTCCCCCTTAGGGTCGTCGGTCACGTCACATGCTCGGCCCTCACGACACAAGGGGAGGCCATATGGAGGCGAGAACGGTTTCAGTCGGGAGGGGTGGACGTACCAACGGCGTTTTCCCCATTTTATCTGAACGCACTGGGGGCGTGCAACCCGCACGACCTCCACGGGTCCCCGCCACGGCTTCAACAATTTAGGTGACGTAGCCAAAGGTGCCTGAGGGCAATGCAGCCAGGCCCTGTCACCTGGTTCCCAATTGTGCACGGACACCTTCCGTGCCCGCAACCGCTCGTTTGCAATTTGGCGAGGCCGTGAATTAAGCCGTGCGGCCTCCCTTGCCTCTGTCAGCTTATGAATATTGAATTTAATATGCTCTGCCAATTTCGAATTAGTTCGTGGTGCGGGCAGACCCAGCTGCGTTTCCATGGGCGGGTCGGCTTCCCGACCGTACATCAGATAAAACGGGGAAAATCCCGTAGCTGCATGGGGGGCCACTCTATACGCGGCGAGGACCCCAGGGACCTGCAGGTCCCAATCAACATGTGCCCCACACACCTGCTGGCACAACATAGAAGTCAATGTCCTGTTAAGCCTCTCCACCATCCCGTCCGTCTGCGGGTGGTACGGGGAGGTACGCACCTTCTTGGTACCCAACAGGTCGCACACCTCTTGCAGTAATTTACTCGAAAAATGTTTCCCTTGGTCAGTCAGCAAGCGTTCGGGAGCCCCCTTGTCCAGGACGTAGCCCTGGACAAAGGCGTCCGTCACAGCCGCCGCCGACTGGTTGGCGAGTGGCCACGCCATAGGCCACCGGGTAAAATATTCGACCCCCACCAACAGGTACTTATTACCCCTAGGCGTGACCGGAAAAGGCCCCAGAATATCGAGTGCAACGAGCTCGTTAGTGCGCGAGACCTGGATGGATTGCAGCGGTGGATTAGCTGCCACGGGCGGTGGTTTCCGTCTGGCGCACTCAACACAACCCTTCAGAATAATCACCACGTCACCCCCCATTCCCGGCCAATAATAGTCACGCTGAAGCAGGGCAAGCGTTTTGCTAACTCCCAAATGCAAGAGGCGTTCGTGTGCGGCCAAGACAATTTTCCCCTTCACAGCAGAAGGCACCACAATCGCGTGCCGCCGGGACAAACTGTCCCATCTCATTAACAGGCCTTGCTTAAGTACGTAGGAGCCAGTTCGTTCATGGTCGCCTTCGGAACCCCCCGTCCTTCGGCGCAATGCTAGCAGAGAGCTGTCCGCCATTTGGAGACGGCCCCACTCAATCAGCGACAGTGAGAGCAGCGAGTCGTGACCCCCTGGGGTAGCGGGACCATCCCCAATTGGTGTGCCCGCGGTCGCAACCAATGCCCCCTCGCCTTCCGTAACTGGCGGTCTACAGCGCGCCGATCCCGATAAGCACGCACATTTGTGACAAGGCAACAATCGCGACAGAGCATCAGCATTTGTGTGTCGCGCGCACAGCGAATCGACCCATTCGAGGTCCTCCTTCGGATTAACGTTTTGCGTGGGGCTCGGACCAGCCTGCGCAACCAGCCGCTCTTCCGCAGGGACCTGCGCCGCGTGAGCTAGCACGGTGCCCTGCTGAATGACGGCCGGCCGCGACCCAGCGTTTAAACCCCTGACAACCGGATCCCTGTCAGCCCCAACCAAAGTGTGAGCCACCGACAAATCGAGACCTCCAACAGCCCTATTAGAAGGACCCAAAAGCGTGCCTTGATCCGAGGTCTCCCTCTCCCCTGGTTTCCGCAACCGGAGGGGAATTAACATTTGTGAACCCGGGGGCACGTGCACGGTCTGTGTTGCTAACGCTTGTATCGTAGCGCACGCCGTCCGAATTTCAGTAGGGTTCGTCAAAAATGAAATACGGCGACCCGATGGTAGTTCAATGCAACGCTGATCAATGAGAATTTTGATGGGCATTTTTGCCAAAAAATCTGTGCCCAATAGACAAGGAACCGCCAGGGAGGACGAAACGAAAACGGGTCCCGACAATTTGATATCCCCAATGCAAATAGACGCCCTAATCTGACCGATAATGCCCAACGATCCCCCATTAGCGGCGTAAAATGGCACATCCACTGGAAGCAGCGGACGACATTGTACAGGGAGAATGTTGTAAATGAGATCCGATATAATAGTCGCCGATGCCCCCGTGTCCACTAACACCCTGACCTCGACCCCATCAATAGATCCCGTAACGACGGATGAACCCGCTCTGGCAGCCACTATTCTGTGCCCCAACTCCGACCATTTAACGTCTCCCCGGACCCGGCCGAACCCCCCTCGCCGAACCGAATCCCCGAACTCTACTTGGCTCTCCCCCGCCGCGACGCGACGACCCATATGTGTCGAGTATGCGGGCCAAGCATGTGAGGTGCCGCGACTTGCCGGGGTTTGCAGGGACGACTTGGGGCCTTGGTCGTCGTCCAGCCGAGGTCCCATGGCGCGCTGATGTGGGGCGCGGCAACCGGAGGCCACGTGGCCACGAAGGCCGCAGTTATAGCAGGTGATGACAGTAGTCGGAGATCTCGGTTGCTCCAGCTTGCGGGCCGCTCGCAGAGGCGAACGACCCCCCGACCTCCAGTCCCCCGCTCGTCCCGCGATGAACGCGTCCTCTCGTGGGCTGACGACTTGGGGCACGGTGTCAACCGGACCCGGAGTTGAGGCCACGGCAGCGTTGCAGACGACCCCCTGCTTTCGTTGAAGGACCTCGTGCGCTTGCATGCTCGTGGCGACCCGTAATGAAGAAATATCGGTGTCGTCGGCCGTGTTGATGGGGACCCCCAGGTCCTGCGCCAACTTGAGCAGCTGCTCCAAAACCATCGCATCTTGGCCCTCCTCGTCCATACGAGGGAACGCGGCGTCAGCGAGAGCGAGCAACGCCGTGCGGTAGGCGAGCACGGTCTCCGTGTCCGCCTTCCGTCTTGCGTAGAAATGATGGCGGCACGCCGAGGGAGGACTGTAGACTTTTGCCATGAGAGCCAGCGCATCCTTGAGCGTGGAGCGGTCCGACCTGCGTGCGGACGTGAAGGCCGCGAGCGCGTTGTCGTCCAGCATGGCAGGCAGTGCCCGCAGTGCCGTAGCGTCGGACCAGGCGGACATCTCTTGATGCGCCAAAAATCTGCGCTGAAATTGGCTCCAATCCCCGCCTTCCGCCTTGAATGCTGACAACGTGGGAAGGCGCTGCTGAAAGATGAAGTCGTCCTCCTCCTCGTGCTTCCTCTCTGCCGCCCCGTCGGTGTGTAAGATGGCGGCCCCAGCGGCGGGTGTGTGATGGCGGTCCGCCGCGCGCATTGGTGACGTCAGCGGGCGCGCATGGAGAACCGCTGCCACGTGGTGATGGCCGTTCCCGCCAAAAGTCGGTGCAGATGAAATGGCGGGAATCGCCAAATCGTTTTGGCGGGAATCTGCAGGGCGACCCTGTAGAACGTCGGCCGCCGTCCCCGCTCCTCCCGACGAGCTGATCTCCGCCAGGATGGACGCGGCGGCGAGCAGCAGCTCCGCCAGACGGGAGAGCGCTTCGCGAAGCACGGCGTCAGTCCCCCGTCGCTCGTCCGGCGCCGTCGGCGGATCCTGCCCCGTGGGCAACTCCTCTTCCTCACCCCCCGATGCCAGCTGGCCCGCGTCGTCGAGGTTGTCCCCGTGGTCAATCCCGTGGGTCCGACGGCTCCCCCTTGTATCCATGCTTGGAAGACCG
>NW_026892254.1:0-11440 GCF_015708825.2 Lethenteron reissneri | reverse complement strand
CACTGCCCTTACAAGGGCGGCGTCCCAGGGGGAGTCCAGGGCCTATCTGGCCGGTCTTCTCTCTTCCCTTAACTACACTAAGACTGAGCCCCGAGCTCTCTGGCTCAACCCTTTTTATACCCCCCTAGAGGATCGAAACCCCCCTCACGCCGTCCAGTACGGACGTCGTTGCGGGCACCACCCCGTGTGCTCACGGAGTCCCCGCCCACTGTGTTTGTTATCCGTTAGCCCCCATGCAAAACAGCCCTACACAAACAGCCCCTCTGTAACAGCCCTACACTTGTATAAGATCACTGATGCTGCCGCTGATGCTACGCAACAAGTCTTGGATCACCCACTGAATTGGCTCTCGAATACTCTCTTCTTCGTATAGACCTCGGATTGCAGAACTCAATTCTTGGAATGTTAAGTTAATCATGATAGAATGTAGGTTTACGAGAACCACGGTGTCTCGGAGGGTGGATCCCATTTCGACCAGATTCTTTTGTTGGTGTTGTATTTGCTGATGGATCTGATGCATATCGAGCTGTAAATTCTCGATACCTTGCGTGAGGTGTCCAATCTTTACGGCGTTGGATATGGATACTCCTAGTGTGATTAAGGAGCTAAAACCGGATAGTATTCCAAAGACCCCTCCCAGGCCGATAGACCTCTTGGAACGTGTTAGGTTGACAGTGGTGGGGGGAAGTATCATGGTTCTTTGTAATTGCTTCAGGATCGTTCCGATATTCTGTTCACTATATCTTAGGAAGTCATAATACCATATTCGGGTTGCTTTGGTGACTTGGGGTGGTAACTTCCCGAAGTGCTTCTTTACCACCAAGGCAGGTTCCAAGGAGACATAGACTTGTTGGGTTACTATTTTCGTTTCGGTTACTAGGAAGCTGGAGGAGTCTCTCAGCATCACCCCGGATTCTGGTCCTGGCTTGATCAGCTCTTGGCTCCCTTCTAGCTTGGCAAGGTACGTTAGCAGGAGCGTGAGCAGGAGGGCTGCCATTCCCTGGAAAACATGTTACATATTATTGTAGTGTGATAAGCCCATTAGTTTAGTTCCCCCCCCCCCCTTTTCCACCTTTATTCCTCATCTTGCTCCACCAGCACAGGGTACGGTTTGATTTGGTTGATGTGCACCCACTTGTATTGCTGCTCTCTTCCTGTCTTTGTGATTTTTAGCTGATATACGACTGGGGACATTTTGTCAACAATCTCGTGTGGTCCTGTCCAGGAAGGCAGGAATTTCCTGCACTTCTGTTCCTTTTCTCGTAATTGAGGTACCACACCTGGTCTCCTAGCTGGTATTCTGCGTGGCTGGCTTTTGGTCATAGTATACTTTACTACCCTGAGCCTCTACTTGCAACTGGTCCCTGACCATAGCGAATGTGCTCTGTAGGTGACTATTGAGTCCCGTCAGGTATTCAGTTGGCGTCATTGCCGTCGGGGTCTCGTCCTCCGCTGGGACATATAACAGGTGTACTGGGGTCATTAGCCTCTCTGTCATGATCTCGAAGGGTGTCCTGCCTGTAGCTCGGTTGGGTGTGGCTCGCATGGCCATCAAGACTAGGGGTAGTTTCGTATCCCAGTCGCGGCCCGTGGTAGACACATATTTCTTTAGGAGGCTCACGATGGTCCTGTTGGCTCTTTCCACCTGTCCTGAGGATTGTGGATGGTATGCGACATGTAATTGTCTTTTTACTCCCAACATCTTCCACACTTCTGTGATGACCTCGGCTGTGAAGTGGCTTCCTTTGTCTGAATCGATCGTTGACGGTAGGCCCCATCTACTGAATATTTGGTTAATCAGTAGTATAGCGGTTGTTTCCGCGGTGTTGTTGGGTGCTGGTAAACACTCTGTCCATTTAGAGAATGCACAGGTCACAGTTAGCATGTACTTGTTCCCTTTGGTTGATCGGTTAACAGGTCCTATCCAGTCGATTTGTAGGTTGGACCAAGGATAATCTGTTCCCCTCCTCTGTAGGGGTGCCATATGCTGTGAGGTCGTTGGCTGGTACTTACAACACACGAGACAGTTGGACACATGTCTGTGTATGTCTTCCCCCATTTTTGGCCAGTAGGCCACCTGTCGCAGCATCTGTCCCGTATTCACCTCGCATCGGTGGCCGCTGCACGGTTCATTGTGGGCGTGTTGTAACATTATTTCTCGATATTGAGAGGGGACTACCCATCTAGGTCGACCGTCTTTTTCGTTTGTGTATACCAGTAGCCCTTTTCGCATTGAGAACCTTTTGATTTGGCTATGCATGATCTCGAGCTCTTTGTTGTCATTCAAGTTGTCAGTAGTGATTGGTTTTCCTGCTGGATCTTGGATATGATCGGCGAGTGTCTTTAGTGTTTCGTCTTCTTGTTGCATTCTGATCAGGTCTTCGGATGGCTGGGCACTGTTCAATTGGGCTCTGGTTCCAGCTTCTGCCGGGTTCTTCCCACTTCTTGTGACCAGTCTTATCACGGCGATGTCTTGGTTCGTCGACTCTTGTTGTCCGTCTCTGTCGGTTTGGTCTTCTAGCTTCCACGGGGTGCCTTCCAGGCTTCCCACTTTTGCTATGGCATCTGCTTGGTCGTTCCCAGTTTTCTCTTGACCAGGTATCTTGGAGTGCCCTTTGACTTTCTTTCAAAATATCTTCATATCCTTGTTCTGAACCATCTTATCTATGGCCTCGAATAGTTCTCGATGGTGAGTTGGTTTATTCCTATGGTTCTTCATCTCGTTTTTTTTCCATATGGGTAGGTGGTGCAGGAAGCTGTGCTGTACGTAGTTGGAATCAGTGCACACCACCATGGTCCGTATTTGGTTATCGGATGCCATCTGGATAGCGATGTGTACCCCGACCAACTCTGCATACTGGTTTGACTTTGGTCCCAGCTGAAATCCCTCTTGAATCCCTGTGAGTGGGCCAGTTTCCCAAATGACTCCTGACCCAGCGTGAAGCTTGTTCTCCTTCATCTTGGAGCATCCATCGATGTATACCACTGGTAGGTCGGCACATGTCTCCTTCCTGAAGGGCAGGTACCTGTTGTCCTCCGGAGGTATCTTTTCGTCCTCTGCTTCTATGCTGTCAAAGGTACAATCATGTAAATCGGCAAGACCTTGGGCCATTGGACTTTTCTTGTTTTTTGCGTATTTCACTGTGATTGGTAGGCCTTGGAGTGTCAGTGCCCAGCTGGCTATTCGGCTGCTGGTTACGCGGCCCTCTCGAATCTTCTTACTGTTGAGGTATGCCAAGGATTCATGATTCGTTTCCAGGATGATCCTCTCTCCGTTCAACAAGTTCCGAAAATGTTGTATGGCCCAGATGTTTCCAAATATCGCCTTCTCACACTCGGAGAACTTCATCTCCACTCCCCGGAGGGCTTTGCTGGCATAGGCAATAACTCGTTTCTCTGCTTCCTGTCTCTGGTACAGTACCGAGCTGATACTATGATCTGAGTATGCGGTCTCCAGGTAGTATTCTTTCCCTTTCTCTGGGTATGCTAGGCAGGATGCCTCTGTGATCTGTCGTTTTAATTCTTTTTCTGCGGCTTCCTGTTCCTGTCCCCACTCCCATGGTTCGTCTTTTTGCAGTAGTTTAACTAAGGGTCGAACGATTCCTGCGTAGTCGTCCACGAACTGTCGAAGGTAGTTGCAAATCCCTAAGAAGCTCCGAAGGGTCGTGACTGTGGTGGGCGATTTGAGTGCGAGGAGGGCTTCAAGTCTTTTGGTTTGGGGTAACATTCCCTCAGTGCCGACCTGGAGCCCGAGGTAGTCCACCCTTTTGCGTGCCCACTGTCCTTTTTGTATTGAGATCTTTGCGCCTGCTTCCTTTAACTGCTCGAGGGTATGCTGGAGGCTCTCGAGGTGTTCTTCCCATGAGGAGTCCTTGACTAGTATGTCGTCGACGTAGACGATGGTGCCTCGCTCTTTTGCGTCGCCCATCGCCTTGTGGAGGAATATGTTGAAGTCTGCAGGTGAGTTCGAGTATCCGAACGGGCAGCGATTCCAAGTATACTGTATTCCGTCGAAGGTGAAGGCCAACTTGTATTGATCGGTTTCTTTTACTGGCATGGTCCAGAAGCCATTTGCTAGGTCCATTGTGGTGAGTACCTTTGCGCCTTTTATTTGGTTGAGACCGTGGTCGATTTCTGCCATTGGCCATCGAGATAGGGGAACTGTTTTATTGAGTTGTCGGTAGTCGATCGTGAGTCTCCATTTTCCCGTGGGTTTTAGTACTGGCCAAATGGGTGAGTTGTAGGTCGAGTTGCATTCCCGGATTATGTTCTTTTTGAGTAGGTTCTCTAGGGTTTCTTGGATTGATTCATAGGCGGCCAGTGGAATCTTGTATTGTTTCACGTATACCGCTGGTGCTCCCTCCAGTGTGGGAATGGATACCACATGTAGGTCGGTTTTGCCACAATCATAGGAGTCTTTGGAGAACAGGGAGTTGTATTTTTGGAGCAGTTGTCGTAGCTCGTCTCGTTGAGTGTTGCTCTCTAGGGCGTCTGCTGCTTCAATTTGTTGTTCTATTTGTTCTTCTATTGTAAGGACTCTTTTCTCTTGGTTTGGATCTAGGGCCTTCGTGGTTTCGGGCGGCTCAGTTTGGTGTTTTCTTTGTGTTAGTGGTGGTTGGATCGCCTTTGCTTCACTCGAAGGGGGTGAGCTCTTGCCCTTGGGCTCTCCCTTTGTTTCCTGTTCACTTGTTTGGCCACTAGTGGGCTGTCGATATTCTCTGGAGTGATGGTCCTTCGGAAAAACCGGCCGTAGGTCGGCTTCATTACGGTCCTTTTCCCGTTCGTTGGTTATCAGTTGAGTGGTACGTATTTCAGCCGGAATCTTATTTCCTCTTTGATTGTCGGTGGCAGGTCGTTGAGTTCTTGTGCTAGCACCTGGGTTCCTGTGGGGCTTCGTTCTTCTTCGTCCTCTGGATCTCTAGGCCATTCCGGTATTGATTGTGCCCAGATTTGTCGGGATCCAAGGTTCACAATGGGTTTTAGCCGATTCAGTAGTTCGATCCCAATAATCAGTTCTTTTTCTGGGTATTGTACGACATATAGTGGATGGTTCATGTTGATCCCGTTGAACGTGAGCTTCATCATAACTTTGCCCAATGGTCGCATGTGGGTCCCTTCACATCCTGAGTAGGTAAGTTTACTTGGCATCATTTGTAGTGTTTCATTCTTCCTCTGGAGGGCAGTCTGGAGCTCGTCAAATAATTCTCTGGATATCATGGATATTTCTGGTCCAGTATCACAAAGGCCCTGGCTGGTCAGGGTGTCTTGCAGTATTACTTCCACGTGGACTCGTCCGACTGGTCCTACGGGAATCAATTCCCCCAAATGGTACCCTTTTCCCTCTGGTACCACTTCGGTGATTGCTTCGAGGCTTCTTGTCTTCCCTACGTTCACTTGGGCTACCTTGCTCTGGGTGTGTCCTCCTCCTGTGTGGGTATAGTTGGTATTCTTCCCTTCGCTACTTGCATGGGAGTCTTCATACTCCCTAGGAGCTCTTTTTCCATCCTAATGTGGTGAGCATATCGATTCCTGTTAGCTAACGGTGGTCTATGCCCTATTGCTAGTGGAGGCGGCAGTGGGGGACGATATGGGGACTGGTTTGGTGGGCGTCGGCCTCCGCGGGGTAGGTATGGCCCGTCACTCGCTCTTCCTCCTCCATAATTCCAGCCTCCGCCCTCTTCTGCATTCCATGGTGGTGGCGGCTGTGGGTGCCAGGTTCCTCTGGCCTCGTTCCTCCCCCCACGTGGAACGTTATTCAGCGTGTTGTGGACGGGTGTTGATTCTATTGGGTTAGGCGCCCTCCCTGGGGGAATTCATGTCCACCCCGTGTGGCGCTAATATTATTCCTTGGAGATTCGCTTCCCTCCAGATCGAGGCATTCTTTATCTCTGGTGACGATGTGGGTTTTGGCTATGCCAGTGGTTTTCCGTCCGTTCACCCAGGCCGTGTGTGCCTTGCTTTCAATCTGGCGTAGGGAGGCAGTCTCGGGGTCCAACATCATTCCTACTATTCTCACTATTTCAGGTCTCAATGATTGGAAGAACATCACTTTTAAGACTGTCTTATCTCCCTGGGCATTGTCCACGTCCCCTGCGTAATATGCTTTCTTAAGGCGTAGGAGATAATCTCGTGGGTCTTCGTCTACACGCTGGGTCATCAACTTTGCCGCGTTCAATCCTTCGGATAGTGTGGAGTATTCCCCAAATCTCTTAACTACTGCTCGGCTCAATTGTTTAAAGTCACTCTTCACCCTATTTGGCAGGGAGGCTACCCATGGTCTGGCGGGTTCATGTAGGCTCCTTGATAATAAACATGCCTTTTCTGTTGATTTACCCAGACCCCGGATCTTAGCCTCCTGTTCTACTGTAGCTATGTGAGTGTGGATATCCCTGTTCTTGTTATGTGGAATAGGGAATTCTCACGAGTGCTTTGTCCATTAGTTTTAGTGTCTTACTGTTAAAAGTGTGTTGTTCGTCATCAGTGGTGTCGGTTCCTGAGGAGTGCTCCCTTGAGCTACCCTTGTCTCCACTATCACTGTTGTCATGTGTCCCGTGCCTGTGTCGTGATCTCCTCTGTCCGAGGATTCGTATCTGTCCCGTTGCTTGTGTCTCTTGTTTTCCTTATGTGGGTCTTGTGATTCGTGCTTGTGGGTTGGTGTGCGTGATCTCCTTGAGCGGTGTCTATGTGGTGAGTGTTTTTGTCCTTGACCTTCATGCTGCCTACTACGTGTGTGGTGCCTGCTAGGTGAGGTGTTGTATTTATGTTTGTCTCGTGCTTCATGGTTATCGGGATTCCTGTCTCTGTCATCTGTGGTGCGGGTGGTTTTGCATGGGTGATTTTTACATGTCATGCGTCCCTCTGGTGAGCTCTCTCTGTTACCCATGTCGTGTTGGTCATCGTCAGAGGAGTCAGTGTCAGATGAGCCGTCACCATCACGGTGGCTCTGCTTAACATAACTTTTGTAGTGCCTTTTGCACCTGTTACGTGGGTCAACTTGGCTCGGTGATTTCTGCTTATCCCATGGCTCATGCTTGTGTGATGTGCGTCTCTCTGGTGAGCTCCTGTTACCCGTGTCGTGCTGGTCGTGTTTGTGCGAGGTGCGTTTCTCTGGTGAGCTGTCTTTGTCATCTGCATCATGTCGGCCATACTTGCGTAGCGTGCGTCTGCCTGGTGTGCTGTTTATGTCATGTTTCCCGTCTTGCACCAGCTCCGCCCTTTTCCGCTCTATCATTACAGTGTATCCTGATGACTTAGGGTTAATTATTTGTCTCTCTCTAACGTTGGGGGTGGTCGGCCTCATGTTTTCCCGTTCGTATTATTATTTCCTCTTCTCTCTCCTCGATTTGCGAGGGTGTTACTTTGTCAAAATTGCTTTGCATAGTAGCCATACTCATTGTGGGATCTGGCCCTGGGCTACGTCCACGTGGCTCGGAGTGTGGTAAATTGTTACTCCCGTATGTGTTCTGTGTATCAACGTCTGGGTGTTTCACTGGTGCATTTAGTGCGGATTCTTTCTCTCTCACGAGGGCGTGCAGACGCTCTACCTGCACCATTAAGGACAGTTTCTCTTGTCTCTCCCTTTCAAATTTTCCTCATTCCATAATCTTTCCTCTGTCTGTCTGTGCGAGGAGATACGATGTCTACCCTCGCTATTTCTGCAATTTTACGTCACGTTTGGCTTTGCCACATTTCATCACGTCCTTAAGTAGTTTCCTTCTATGGGCCTTAACATCTTCTGTATGGCTCCCCTCCCATATATCTCTCTGCTCGGTCTGCTGGCTAGCAGTCCGTCCAGTACGTTTTAACACAAATTCCCGATATTGTTTTTCCATAGATTCCAATCTCCTCCTCAGAGGTCCACTCTGTATCAGTGTTTATGCGTTGGTGTGTCAAAACTCAGAATGTTGTGGATCCTGTGCCATCTCTATTATGTAGTGTGGTTAATAGACTTAAGAGGTGTATCTTAATTCTAACATCTCATGGCGTCGTGAGTTACTCTAGAATTCCCCTTCAGAGCACATATAAACAATTGTATCACAGGATGCGTCAGTTCAACTCGAGCAAATAATCTCAGCCCAGCTGTCTTTGTTATACTCTGTCACTCTGGTATCTCCCTTCAGAGCGCGTTTTGTTTGTATACCCCCGTTTACAATCACAAGGCAACGTTAGTTTCACAACACTTTGATTAACACCATCAGTGATTCGTGTCCATGAATTCATGCATAAACGTGTCTGCGAGAGATCCCGGGGCGACCGCCACCATTATGTTGTATATGGTTGGTTATCGAAATTTGTTATGTTGTATGCGTGCGTGGGTGAAATTATTATGTTGTATATGTGGGTTATGAATATTCAGTGAAATAATAATAATTAAATGAAATTTGGCCAAATGTGTAATTATCCGGAAATATGTTAATTTATGTAATTATGCACATTGTCTAATTATGCGCAATTCGAGAGGTATCGTATTAATTAGCGCAGTGGGGGTAATTATGATAATGCAAGTCGTTATGATAACCAGACCCCGCCTCGGTGACGAGGGTGGGTTATCGATCGAATAAGCAATTATCGTATGCCAGTTATGCAGTGTGGGTAAGTATGCAAGATTAACTTAGATAACTCGGCATCGTTGTCTAGGTTCGTCCTCATTCTCGCTTTAACATTCCCAGAGTGTGTATTCGTGGTTATATTTTAGGTCCCCGGTTTCACCCGTTATCGCTTTAACATTTACTGAGTATGTATTAGTGTGTTTATTAAGGTCACCAAGTTCAGATCTCAACGCAGAAGCAGATCTTATGGGCAGAGATTTCAGGAAAGAATCACAGCAACCACTTCTGTATTGATCAATTTATTACTAATTCAACCTTAACTATGATATAGTATGCGAACTCTCAATCCCGGAACGTCAACACGGCATTAATACAGTATCATCAACGATTGTCTGATTTCACTTTGACAACGGCACATTGATCCCGCATAACGCGATGGTTGTTAGTGAGAGAGAGAGTCGTTAAAATATGCAAATACTATGCTAAGAAAACCTTAACGTTAATGAATGATTATGCTCAATATTGTTCACGCAGTACCGCACTCCTTATTGATCATACGCAACCCTTATCACGTTGTTAGCACCTTGGGTCACGGGACAGTTGAATATTTTGTAGAGGATGCAAGTACGTGCGGCGATTATGATTAAAATACTTGAAAGATTATACGGCGATAAAAAAACACAATCAAAAACAGTTATTATTCTTAAAGGCACCAATCTCAACAGATACATCGGCAGGTTATCTGACAACAGAACGGCTCGGAGTAAGGGCCTGCGACGGTGCTCCTTTTCCGAAGATCGTTATCTTATACCAAGTTTACTAATTGGGGACCAGATCACCTGATAAGGATCCGGTGGGCCACCACTCCCCACGTGAGCGTGGCTCGGCGGAAGGAGGTGCCAAGAATCAGTTCGTATTGATGGATCTGTTGGGAATTTATGCGATTAAGAGTACAGCCCACTAAATATTAAAGATAAAAATTACGAATACTCTTATAAACGACGGATGGCCATCACTCGGTCTCGTTGTGATGCCTTCCCAGCCACGGATGGCTTATGGGTTCGAGTGTGTTTGAGTGGTAAGAGTTGTCTTGAATAGTCAGTGTTCGGAGTCGATT
This sequence comes from Lethenteron reissneri, assembly GCF_015708825.2. Lineage (NCBI taxonomy): Eukaryota > Metazoa > Chordata > Hyperoartia > Petromyzontiformes > Petromyzontidae > Lethenteron > Lethenteron reissneri. Next base: position 1,774 of record NW_026892254.1, on the reverse strand, counting down.
CTTTATGTCAAACAGACGCCTGGTGGTCGTGTGGTGAGGGGGCGGTGCGCGTCATACGTATCAGTCGCTCCCCTGTCACCGTGGTGAACTGGTTCGAATGCCCGTTGATACGCTGTCGCAGTTCGGAACCCGGTCGGTAGGTGGCGCCCACAACTCGCTCGCAGCGTGCAGTGTTGGGTCGTCGCCAAACCGCGACCCTCGCCACTCCGGCGGCAGCAGAGACCTCCGACTCGGCAGAGGTTGACCCACGCAGGCCGAGTTGAGCTGTCAAGCGGGTCTTGCCCGCCTGCAGAGGAGATGGGGAGCCGCTTGAGTCGAGCCGACCCGCTGGTCGCAGCTCGTCCTGAGCCGACCCTCCCGGTCGAGCTCGCTCCTGGGTCGACCCGCTGGTCGCCCTCGCTCCTGAGTCGACCGCTGGTCGCACTCCTGAGTGGACCCGCTGGTCGCACTCCTCCTGAGCCCGCTCTCTCTGGTCGCACTCCTGAGTCGACCCACTGGTCGCACTGGTTTCCAATGCTCAGGATCCTTTCCTTTATGCCGAAAAATCCCCCTGGATCCCGCCCACAAGGCGGGGCTTCTTTCGATTTTTGCTGTGTCAGGATCTGTCCGTAGGCAGGTGTGTCCATGTGTGTGTCCGTACGTCCGTATGTCCTTGTGTGCATCACCCACGGTATATTCCGTTGTCACACTCCCTCCATAAACCCACGAGCAAACAATCAGATGTTACAAATTGCCTCGAGGTCGTCTCTCTGTCTGGTGCAATATTATCTCTTGTCTGGCCTTCTCCATGAACCCAAAACACAGACATTACAAATCGTCTCATAGGGGTCTTTGTTCGTGTTGCACCACCTGGAGGGAGGGGCAACACTCTCTCCGACCCGGCGCACAAAGAAATGGTTAAAAAGTTTTAAGTTAACATTTGTCCCTTACTATTTCACAGTTATGATTCTGTATGTAACCTAAGGTCTGTCGTTTCCCATCGTGGTGCTTGACTCAAGTGGAGGTGTTTCCCGAGCGTATACACACTCCTATCCCGCGCTGCGGGGATACAAAGACGGCCGGGATCTCCCTTTCCCTCCGACCCTGGGTTTAACATCGTTTTTTATTATGTATTTATATTCGACCTGGTGGTGATTCATCCCGTTATCCTGGCTTTTCATAAGTTTTACTTTGTCTTTTCATGCATATGCTTATTATTATTAACTTATTTCCGATATCTTAGGTCAAGGGGTAAGCTTCTTGATCCTAGGAATTCGTATTCCTTGGTGTCTGCATGGTTATATAAGCGGAATATAGTTTACGGTGAATAGCGTTAACATTGATGCTATGTACGATATTATGTATTGTGATGTCTTTAACTTAACTTGTTTGTCAGAGCTTTACTGACACGAAGTTGCATTTCATAGCCCCGCAGTCTTTGCCCCACCCTATCTCTGCTCGCCGTTGTTGTTGCCGTCCAGCTGACGCCGTTAACTCAAGGCCTCATTAATTTCCGTCACTCCTTGTAGGTGAGGGCGGTTGAACCTTGGAGTCAGTTCTGGTTTTTGTCTGCCTGCTTCTTCTTGTGTCCCCTGACCCCGGGAGTTATTATTCCTACTTTATGGCCTGTCGAAGCCCGACTCGCTGTTGCTGGGCTGGTGTCGTTCCCGGCTTTTTGCTTACGTTTGCAGTTCGCCGTGCTCTTAATTTCCTCCTCTTCAACCTTATATCGACTATTCGCTCCTGTCTGGGTGCGATTCAATTTTGACTTAGGAAGGTTCTGATTGTCATATGC
>NW_026892253.1:0-11305 GCF_015708825.2 Lethenteron reissneri | reverse complement strand
CGTTTATGAGGACAGCTGCTGCAGCGTCATTGCACTGTATAGATGAAAGCGTTCGATTTTGTCAGTGTACACAGGCTTAATTTATACATGTATGCATCATTTCTGTGTGAATTGTGTATGTACAGATCATTTGCTGTCTGCTTGCGCACCGTGTGGTGGTGTGTATATACAGAAACGTGCAGATGTCAGCATAAAATGTATGTGTCGTTAATATTTTATATGTACCTACTGTGCATATTATGTGCGTGTGCAATGCTTGTATTCAGTTGGACTTTGACCAAATCTTTCCACTGCCCCTCAACCTGAAAACAAAGAAATTATTGACAAGGCATAAGACTCAGTCGGCATAGCATTTCTAGACTTCCTGTATTAAATCTCACATTTGAAAGCAGAACATTGGATGTAACTGAAATCAGAGGGACCCCCTCATCCACGGGACACGTACCCTTTGACCTTACTGGGTTTTTTCCCAGGGTGCCGTGTGGGATCGGGGGTCGCCATGGCGTCGCGGCTCTCCACCACCTGGTCCATCTCCTGGGCGGCCGAGGCAGCTGCGGCCTTCATGGTCTGCTTTAGGGAGCTCACCTACACATACGTACACAATGGCTTGTACAAACACAGGTGTCCCGTGTGACCCACATACAATGTTGGGGCAAGCGCTGTTATTACAAGCAGCGTTTTCACCCTCCGCACATATAATGTCTGGAAAAAGCAAACGGAATTCAAGATAAATAAACGGGAAATAAGAGTTGAAGGAATATATTAACGGGACGGGTCAGGAAACATGAGGATATGGAGGAAGAGGCTAAATAAGGACATTGAAGCTGCTTGCAGCAGGGTCTGCTTTGACTGGGTGGGGAGAGGGCAGGGATTGAGTGGGGGTGGCCACAAGAGGGATACAAGTAAGCACACCGACATGCGCCGGCATCTTGGAATTAACGCAATCATTGCATCGGCGATGGAAAACATCAGTGGCAAGTGGAATCTGCACCTGTCCTGAGCCTCCCTGAGGTTTACTTGGCCTTAAACGAATGGCGGAGGTGGTGTGTAAACAACAGCACTAAGCAGACAAAGGCAGCTAGCTTCGATTTTCTGGTCATACCACACCAGTGTATGCTGTACAGGCCTCAGTGGGTGCCCGCTAACGGTCTATATACTCGGGAGCTCTTGTCTTGATGCTGCTATGAATGCTGGCGAGTTATTACCCACCTCGTTCTCGATCTGTGCGCGCACTGCGATTTGGTTTTCCTTGGTGGAGTTGGCGCGCAGAATCTGAGCCTCGATGTTTAACAGAACAGCTTCACAACCATCACACCTAGAACAGAGCATTTTCAATTATTAATTATAACACGAATTTCAATACTGCTTATAATGTAAAGAACACCCGCATGTTAACCTCATTGCACTGGGTTGTTTTGATTGCACTCTTCATATATATGTGTACTCAAAGCACTTAAATATTAGCATTTTCTCAAAAGGTATTTTATACACACTTAAAAAGAATGGCATAATATTAGCATTAAATCTGCTTTATCTATGAAATATGGATAGACATATACAGCCGGTCCCCGCTTTTACGACAATGCATTCCTGGAAACCCCACCGTAAATATTTTTGCAACAGTAGAAACATCACTTGCCGATGTTTTTTTTTCCTTTTACCAGCCATATTTAACGGGGTTTAATCGATAGAAATCCATTAAAAAATACATTTGAGAACAACAAAAGCTCCATGCCAGGCAAGCCACATCGGAAAACCAGACTGACTGTTCAAATGTCCTCAGAGTCATTTCGTAAATCAAGTTTCTGCGTCGTAAATCGATCCATGGTGGTATATAAACCTCGTAAATATGGATCGTCGCACACCGGACCAGAGACTGCCTTACACACCCCCATAACCAACACGGCATGGGAAGCCCTTTATCCAGCAGTGGATTGACAAACGGGGGGGTTACATGGCCAAGCGGCGGCACATCTGGCGTTGTTCGAGTCTAGTGGCTGCTCTGGTTAACACTGTGGGTCTGTACTAACATTAAAGGTCCCATGACGTTATTCGGATCAGTAGACCATGTCATACCCGGCGTCAAAGTCCAACATTTCTAAATTATTCATAATCAACGTTTTTGGGTTAGCAGAGCCTCACCATTCTGGCAAATTGCCCGATGATGCTGGATGCAATTACCAGCGAAACGTCGTACTCAAAAATTGTAAATGTTGTGGTTTCACGCTTCAACACACCGGTGGGCTAAAGCAGTGAACTATTTGTCTTTTGTCAACGTGACACTTTTTTTTTTGCTGATTGGCCGTGTCGGGTGGTGGAGGGTTACGATACATTTATAAATAACGCGATCTAACCCAAAAACGTTGATTATGAATTTCTAAATTACCCACAAATTACTTGCTTGGAAAACGCCACATAGCAACATCTCTCCCTGCTGGCAAATGAATGCCCATTTCAGGCTGGAACTGCATACACATCTTGCGCTGCACAGGGAGAGCTGAAACTGGGGGGTCCCATTGTATGTATGGCTAGATAAGACGAGAGCATTTGAACGGCTGAGATCAGATGTGGCGTGACGGGCGCTTTGATCTGCCCCAGCATCTAAGCAACGGCCCTTATAAACACAATTCCTTCTCCTTGCATGCGCGTGATCGCCACGTGCTCACCACTGCTGCAGGGTGTTGATGATGGCATTGGCGTCGCTGGCGCGCACGTCGCGTCCGATGCAGGTGTCCACCTCGAGCTGGCGCCGGCGCTGGTCCAGCTTGCCGTGCACGATGTCGGCGTAGATTGCCTCGATGATCACGTCCTCCAGGTGCCGCAGGTTCGTCAGGCCCAGCTCGCTGAGCAGCACGCCGTACGGGATGCACTGCACAGTGCCAAGATGCCGTCACACTGCCTTGAAACGGACTGTTGGTTTGCTCATTTTTGTTTAAGCAGGTGATAACCGAAAAGGCCAGGTGGCAAGAGTGATGTGGGTCACCAAAATGACAAGCAAAAGACGTTCAAGCACAGCAATGAAGGAAACAGAAATCTGAGCAAAGATAACTGTGTAACGGGAGAAAAAAAATTGCACAAACATGCATCAATGCTGGGGCGGTTGATATTAGCGAGCACCCGATTCAGGCCAGAACAGATGACAAACACACGGCATCAGCCAGTCACGAGGCAGGTCTAGTGGTGGTGCATGCACGTGATTCATCGCTTCAGAGAGCTGGTGGATTATACAATTTGTGAAAATCCCAGAGACCTACTGGGCTGCGAGGTGACCGGGTGAAGGCAGTACCAGAAGTAGGTTTGTGAACCCATCTTTGCGGATTTTTGAGTTATCCCCTTGTATGCATAGCTAGCTCTGATTACTCTGGTTTAAACCCACGTGCATAGCGCTCCATCTCAATACAGGCCCTCCTGAAAGAGCTATTTGAAACTCCGTGAGGTTTCCTGTATAACTTAATATTATGAAATGTGTACCATTCAACCACGCAATGCTCCACCGGGCTAATATTACTCTAAAAGTCCTTGAAGAGATGGAGCTCTGGTTGAGCGAGCCTTCATAAGATAAGTGGTTAAGTTAGTTCTTTGAATAAACCATTCAGATGCACTATTAAACTAAAATTAAACGAATCTGGATTTACACGAGGGGGGGTCTAGGGGACAGACTGTCATCCTTAAAACATAAAGCATCCAACCCAGTTGCACGCAGTTTGAAATAACCCAGCCGTGTTAACATGCAACAGTAGTCTCTGTTAGCAATGCATCTGTCAAACAAATCAACACACTCAAACGTAAATACGAAAAACCACATCACCTTCATCTTTGCAGCCAGGCTTACGATGGTTAAATGTCTCAGCTTGTTTTTCTGTGCTTCTGACAGATTCGGCAGATTCGATGAATTAGCTACAAAGACACACATCCGTGTAACAAATTAAATTAGGTGGTAGTTAAGTCATCACCGCACCTTCCCTCGGCCTAGATGCACAGCAAAGCTACATGAAGGGGGGGGGGGGATTACAGATGGGGTTGTAATGGAAGTCAGGCAGCTTGTGTGGAAAGATCACGTGGTCAAAATGTTAACTTATTGGGCTTGCAAATGGAGGCCACCCCCACAGATTATATGGAATCCATCATGTAGGATTATGAATAATTAGGGGAATTAGTGATCGGCCTCAAAGAAATGAGTTAAAACACGTGTGCAGTTCACATGCAATAGCTGCCTGTGCTAACAATGTCAAAAAAGTCAGTGATTTCTTGTTCAATGGGCATTGATGTAGTGCTGATATCCTGTTTACAGCCCTGAGCCAATGGTGGACATTCCTTATTTTTATAGCAACAAGAACATACCCATAGGACAACCACTGTCTTCTTACCAACAAAGTGGTACTCATTTTATTAACCTCAGAGGGATGATGGGCTCAGCTAATGCACAACTATTGGTTGAAATCACAACCAAGCGATTGTGAGCCACTCACTTTGCTCTGCTGAGCCACCTGGCTGGATTCATAATGTCAGATATTAGTAACAAGGGAAATGAGTATCGTCTAAATGCACTCTGTTATAAATCTACGTGCAGTCCTCATGAGTAAAACAATTACGCTGATAATGTAGACACAGCCAAAGTGGAGAAGTTTTACTAGCATCATTGTGCACTTAAATGCATGTAGCAAGTGTGCCTGTGTAAGCGCACGCACCAGTATAGTCCGAGTATGTTCCATATGCAAACAACTGTAGCAACTGGAAATGTGGAGCATGAGGTCCGTTGCTCAACTGTGGACAAATTTGAACAATTACATCAGTTAGCTGTTCATAGTCACTTAAAATATACAAACGTCATTGCAATATACCGATCACTGTGAGCACCAAAATCTCCCCTGTGTTTACAATATTCAGTGCACCACATGACATGTGCAAAATTAATTAACCATGAACACAATTAACCACGTTTTCCAAACTCTTTGGTTCTTTCGGTAAAGTCACGTAGGTAGAAAAAAAAAAAGATCATGACATTTCGATGGCCACACAAATAATCGTCCTCAGCTGGGGATTCCTGCACCTGCAGTCACGAAAGCTTCAAATCATGTTTTCCAAGTTGAAACCATTTATTCCAGTTTAACACGTAGACTATCGCGACCAATATCATATTTCCAAGTTTAAACCATTTATTCCAGATTAACGCGTAGGCTTTCGCGACCAATATCATCCATAATACAGGTTTTTTGGGTTAGATCGCGTAAATATCTGGCTGTCGCCTGATGAAGCTAGTTATAATTACTGGCGAAACGTCGTACTCAGATTGTAAATGTTGTGGCTTTGCTCCCCAACACACCGGTGTGCTGTACTAGTAACGAATTGCCACGTTCTGTTTACTTGACAAACTTTGCTAATGGGCAGTGTCGGGTGGTGGCTGGTTCAACGACACATTCATATATTTACGCAATTTAACCCCAAAAAAACTGTATTATGGCATTTATTCCAACGTACAGGAATCACCATTGCAAGAGTTGACTCCCGGAGATGACGTGTAGATGAGTGAGCGGTTCTCAACCAGTGGGTTGCGCTCACCTTGGTAGGGTGCTACCCACAGGTTTTGCCCCACGTGCTGGGAGCTTCCTCAGGAACTTAAATAAAACAGCCCCCCCCCCCCCCCCCCCCGAAGCTCCAAGCACATGGAAGCGAAACGCTGGACATCGTGCCGAACAACATACGGCAACAACCCGCAAACACACCCGACGGCTACGCGGCACGCCCCGTGAAAACCTACGTAGTAGTCGTAGGAGCACGAGAGCTCTCTCCCTGGCTGGCAAAGCCGCTCACTCACCTCCTGCACGCTGGGGACCTCGAGCAGCTCCCCGAACACGTACACTCCCGGCGCGTCCAGGGCTTGCTCGATGAGAGCGCAGAGCGCCACGCCTTGCGCCGAGCGAGCCAGCAGCACAAACTGCTCGATTGGCTTTCCCTCCATCTACACGCGCGCACACAAGCACACATATACCCCCGTGTAGCCTTAACAGACTGATGGGGCAAGTGCTGTTAGTGAGCACCTATGAAGGCTGGCACTGTGGCACACGAGGGGGTGGGTAGCCGCTTTTGTCTCCCGAACGGCGATGTCCACACACCGCACTGGGTACTCATTTGAGGCTGAGTTGACCTAGGGGAGGCCCAGGACCCGGTTCAGATAATCGTCACTGGTGTTGGCCGTGCGCGGGAATCGAACTCAGGAAGCCGGGTTTGAAACGCAGCGCGCTAACCGCTACACTCCCGCTCCCCTTACACACACACGTGCGTGTGTACAGCACAGGCACTCTCGTACGCTGTACGCACGTATATGGACAAATGGCAGATATTGTGAAATGCTGTAGTTTGAGGATTGGTGGCCTCAGTAGTTGGCGCACTGTACTATGAACACCATTACAACGTTCAGTTCCTGGCCACGGCTAAAGTCAGTGGCGAGTGTGTGACCATACTTCACAACTTGCGTCATGACAAGAGAGACCCAAAGACAGAAGATATTGACAACACAGTAATTCTAACTGACCCCAGATAAGTTCACGCTATCCACACTGTGTTCATCCACTACATTGCAGGTCATAACGCATTTATTTATGCTTCTTAGCTCGCAGTGTTCGCCTTTGGGATTCCCTCCATCGTCTAATTTACTACGTTCCTATAACAATGTTCAATTCAAGAAAGTATGAACTCTTATATATGATACATTCAGGAATGCTGTTGTTTTTTTGCCCACTTGATGCTTTAGGCCACTGGGTCTTTGGACAGGTGACCACCCAGCCTCATCCTACTAACCTCATGCCAACCTCACCCTCACCTCATGCCAACCTCACCCTCACCCCAACCACACCCCAACCTCACCCTCATCCTAACTTCACCCTGACTACATCCCAACCTCACCCTCACCTCATGCCAACCTCACCCTCACGCCAACCACACCCAACCTCACCCCAACCTCACCCCAACCTCACCCTCATCCTAACTTTACCCTGACTACATCCCAACCTCACCTCATGCCAACCTCACCCTCACCTCATCCCAGCCTCACCTCATCCCAACCTCACCCTCACCTCATCCTAACCTCACCCTCACCACATCCCAACCTCACCCTCACTACACCCCACCCTCACCACACCTCATCCCAACCTCACCCAACCACATCCTCATCACCATATCCCAACCTCACCCTGACCACATCCCAACCTCACCCCCACCAACCTTATCCTGACATCCTCAACTCACCTGATCCCGATCCCAACACGCTGCTGCTGCTCCTACCGATTCCTCGCTGCTGCTCTGGATAGGGGATCCGCTGCTGTGTCCTCAGGCGCCACAACTTCCAGGAGAGACACACGGGGGACACGAGGGGAGGGGGGCTCGTTAGACACGATGTGCACACGAGATAAGGGGAGCATGGAGGGGGGTATCACACGATATGAAGGTAACACGGGGGACACGGAGAGACGTGAGGCATGGCCACACGGGATACACAACACGCACAGCGGGGGCGGTGGGGAGCACAAGGGAGACGAGGAGACACTGGGGGGACACGAGAAGCAAGGAGGGTACAGGACGACATGGAGACACAGACACACACAGAGACACACACAGACACACACAGACACACACACAGACACAGGCACACACAGAGACACACACAGACACACACAGACACACACACACACAGAGACACACACACAGACACAGGCACACACACACACAGGCACACACAGACACACACACAGGCATACACACACAGGCACACACAGACACACACACACAGGCACACACACACAGACACACACACACAGACACACACAGGCACACACAGGCACACACACACAGGCACACACAGACACACACACAGACACACACAGACACACACACACCACAGACACAAACACACACACACAGACCCAGGCGTGTTCTCCCAGTCTCGCTACCCAGGACAGGTCACACGTCTCGTTACCCCCCCCCCCCCCGTTTGAGTGACTATGCAGATACGTTACCATTCTCGGCAGGTTACCATTCTCGTCAGGTTACCCGTCTCGTTACCCGTCAGGTTACCCGCCAGGTTACCCGTCTCGTTACCCGTCAGGCTTCTCGTCAGGTTACCAGTCTCGTAGTAGTACCCAGGTTACCCATCAGGTTACCCGTCTCGTTAGTCAGGTTACCCATCAGGTTACCCGTCTCGTTACCCATCAGGTTACCCATCAGGTTACCCGTCTCGTTAGTCAGGTTACCCATCAGGTTACCCGTCTCGTTACCCGTCTCGTTACCCATCAGGTTACCCATCAGGTTACCCATCAGGTTACCCGTCTCGTTACCCATCAGGTTACCCATCAGGTTACCCGTCTCGTTACCCGTCTCGTCAGGCAGCTCGAGTCGCTCGCTCCCTGCGAGGCTCCTCCCGTGTACAGTAGGTGTAGCGCGATTCCCCTGCACGTCGATTCGCAACTGCGATTCCGGAATCGATTCTTTTGCACTTTAAAGGTTCGGCGTAGAATCGACCGATTTTTTTAGTTTGCGGCGCGATCGCTCTCAAAGCCCCGTGGACAATCTTGTAGTAAACTCCAGGGTGCGTGCGTTGCGAAGATCGGGAACGTGGGTTGAGGCCGCCGGGTTCGCGTGAACACTGCACCCGCCACACACAGACTCGAAGCCTATCGTTAGTGGGTGGAGGGCAATCGATTCCGCAAGTGAATCGATTCTCCGAATGCTGATTTATAATTTTGTTATTTTAAAATAATCTTTCTCTCGGAGCTAAATGGGCACCGCCCAACGATCAAACTCTACTCGAAGCATAAACGCGAGCTCGCCAGTCGCGCGCAGTAAAAAAAAGAGAGACGTGGGAATCGATAATAATCGATAGCGGAATCGACGTTCGATTATCGGTATCGAAGGGGAGAATCTATTTCCGCTTCCGGTGACGTCACCGGTGCGACTCGAGCCGCCCGGCGGTGACACAAACATCGCCCCGCCCCCCTCACGCCGGCATTGTTGTTGTTGTTGCTGTTTGTTGTTATTGCTGTTGTTATTGCTGTTGTTATTGTTGTTGTTATTGTTGTTGCTGTTGTTATTGTTGTTGTTGTTATTGCTGTTGTTGTTGCTGTTGTTGTTATTGCTGTTTGTTATTGTTGTTGTGTTGTTGTTGTTATTGTTGTTGTTGCTAGTGTTGTTGTTATTGTTGTGTGGTTATTGTTGTTAGTGTTGTTATTGTTGTGGTTATTGTTGTTATTGTTGTTGCTAGTGTTGTTAGTGTTGTTATTGTTGTTATTGTTATTTTTTGTTATTGTTATCGTTGTTATTGTTGTTGGTATTGTTGGTATTGTTATTGTTGTTGGTATTGTTGGTGTTGTTATTGTTTTATTGTAGTTTTGTTGTAGTTTTTGTTATTGTTTCAGTTTCATTTATTTGCTATAGCCCTATACTCTGGCTTCTCCCCCCCTCTCTTATACAGCCTCGTGTTACATCAGCTCCCTTTGCCCACTGCTGCAGTTGTTTCTTGCTGTGGTTGTCCCACCTGATGAAGGACGCTTGTGTTGCGTCCGAAACGTCGTGATTTAATTTAATTCATTTTCTACCTACGTGACTTTACCGAAAGAACCAAAGAGTATGGATCCCTGCAGTCACGAAAACTTCAAATCTATAATGGTATAGCCCTGTGAGCCATTCGGCTCTTGAATCAGGTGCAACCGCAACAAACAAAAAATATGAACAAGAAAACATCTTAAAGTGACTAAGTGCAAACAGAAAAATCCAGGAAAAAACTGCTAAATATTCCAGAAAAAGCACCGTACACCAACGCTGTGTACAAAAATCCCAGTGGGATGCAAGTCAAACAACAACAACCACAAGACAACTTAGATTAAAGCCATCAGCATAACTCCGCACTACAACAAACAAACATGGCCAAACAAAAAAATGTTTTCGAAATCACCAAAATAAAGCCATAAAAGCAATGTTGTTGCTGACAGTAGCAGAGTATGGACACATAATAAGAATCGATGTTACCCTGTCTGGCAACTAAAACTGGAGGTGTTGAGATGATCAAACACCAAATAGAAACCTTTTGCAGGGGGGATCAAGTACTGCATTAAGCACACACAAGTACTGCATTAAGCACACACAAGTACTGCATTAAGCACACACAAGTACTGCATTAAGCACACACAAGTACTGCATTAAGCACACACAGTAGTTGCGATGAACATGCAAACACAGGCTCTGATACTGGGAGGAACCTTCTGGTTACACCAGCCCACAGGGGATTATTGTGTCCGTCCGTCCGTCGTGCAAGGAGGGGCTGGGTGGGGAGGGTGGGGCTGGGTGGGGAGGGAGGGGCTGGGTTGGGGGTGGGAGGGGTGGGGCTGGGTGGGGAGGGTGGGGCTGGGTGGGGAGGGAGGGGCTGGGTTGGGGGTGGGAGGGGTGGGGCTGGGTGGGGAGGGAGGGGCTGGGTGGGGAGGGAGGGGCTGGGTTGGGGTGGGAGGGGTGGGGCTGGGGGGGAGGGTGGGGCTGGGTGGGGAGGGAGGGGCTGGGTTGGGGGTGGGAGGGGTGGGGCTGGGTGGGGAGGGTGGGGCTGGGTGGGGAGGGAGGGGCTGGGGGGGGTGGAGGGGTGGGGCTGGGTGGGAGGGTGGGGCTGGGTGGGGAGGGAGGGGGGGTTGGGGGGGGGGGGTGGGGCTGGGGGGAGGGGGGGGCTGGGTTGGGGGTGGGAGGGGGGGGCTGGGTGGGGGGGAGGGGCTGGGTTGGGGCTGGGGGGGAGGGGCTGGTCACCCCGTGGTGCCCTTATAAAACTCCCCACCTACACACACACAACTACACACACAGCTACACAAACACAACTACACACACACACAGCTATACACACACACAGCTACACACACATAACTACACACACAGCTACACACACACAGCTCACACACAGCTACACACACACAACTACACACACAGCTACACACACACAACTACACACAGCTACACACACACACAACTACACACACACACAGCTATACACACACAGCTACACACACACAGCTACACACACACCAGCTACACACACCACAGCTACACACACACAGCTACACACACACACAGCTACACACACACACAACTATACACACACACAGCTACACACACACAGCTCACACACACAGCACGCACACACAGCTACACGCACACACAGCTACACGCACACACAGCTACACACACACACAGCTACACACCACACACAGCTACACACACACAGCTACACCACACACACACAGCTACACCACACACACAACTATACACACAACAGCTACAC